>NW_027397474.1:0-27976 GCF_003265705.2 Callorhinus ursinus | reverse complement strand
ATCCCCTGCGCAATCAAGGTGTCCTCTCCTCCCCTGCCTGTCTTCTCCTCTCCCCTCCCTCTACAGCTCTATGCTGCCTCACCTCCACACGCTGCTGTCTCCTGTGGCACACTCTGTCCTCTCAGCCCTATCTCCTCCCTGACAAACTCCCTCAGGTTCTCAGATCTACACTGAGCATTCATTTCTTCTTGATCCCGAGTGTCCTGGATCCCCAGTTACCTCTCATCTATCTACCCCCACTAGGGCTCCCAGCCCTTTCTGGGGTGGGATCAGTAGTTTGGGGCCCTTGTACTGTGTCTTCCCTCTAGCACAGGGATTCTGAACCAAGGATGATTTTGCTTCCCAGGGGACATATGGCAATGTCTGGAGATAATTTTGGTTGTAGTAGCTGGGCTGGTCCCAACAGGTGCTACTGGCATTCAGTGAGTGGAGACCAGGATGCTGCTAAACGTTCTATGGTACACAGGACCGGCACCTGCAACAAAGAATTGTCTGGCCGATGACGTTACATGTGTCAAGGTTGTAAAATCCCTGCTCTCTTATACAGCTACAGGACTACAAGGATAGGCTTGGAAATTGCTAGGTGTGGAGCCCTGTGGTGCTGACCTTCCAGGAACAGCTACCCTTTCGGTTCCTCAGTTGAGAAGAGGGGGGCGGAGCGTTGCCATGAAACAGCCCGGACACGGGCAGGAATCTGCAGACAGAGGTGAGGGAGATTCCTCACTCCCCAGATTTACTACCGGCTTTTAGAGAGAGTATCAAATACAACTTCTGATTGCCTTTCTGCCTCTATGATATAGTGCCGCTCTTTAGAAAGAGAGTAGCAACTTATTATTCTAGTAGTTTATCAAATGCAAAACTTTATGTGGTGACTGTTGAGTGCAATAGGTTTTGGAGCCCTCTTTCCCCAATTTTGTTTTCTTCAGTCACAAACCTTCTTTGAATATTAGAATATTTGATTTGTTCGTAACACATGGTAGGGATGACTGTTCAGGAAAAAAAACTGCCTCTGTTCTAACTTGAGGTTGATGACTTCTTTTTTTTAAACTCTTTTTCTAAATTTTTTTAAGATTTTATTTATTTATTTGAGAGAGAGAGATTGAGAGAACGAGTGGGAGGAGGGGCAGAGGGAGAAGCAGGCTCCCCACTGAGCAGGGAGCCCAACACGGGACTCGGTCCCAGGACCCTGGGATCATGACCTGAACTGAAGGCAGATGCTTCAATGACCGAGCCACCCAGGCGCTCAAGGTTGATGACTTCTTAAGAGTGTGCCTATTTCTCAGAAACTGGCCTAAAGTGTTGCTTTTTTCCTTGGGCTGAGTTTCTTGGGGGCTCTGTTTCTAACTAAGCCATGAAAATGCCACTGACAAATTTAATGGGTTAGTCTAACTAATCTCTTTTTTTTTCCACTCTTGCCAGTTTCTTCCATCTGTACCCAGTTGTCTTCAGCATGGAGGAACAGAACCACTCTCCTGGAAAGGAACTGCAGCATAGGACACGAGCGGAGTCTCCAGGAAAGAAGAGCTGGCACTCCCAGGCCTATGCCCTTGGGGCCGTTTCCAACTTTATGTCTACTTTTCTGACTTTCCCTATCTATAAGGTTGTGTTCCGGCAACAGATCCATGCCGTGGCAGTGTCAGAGGCTGTGCGACAGCTTTGGCATGAAGGCCCTCAATACTTCTACCGGGGAATATACCCGCCTCTTCTCTCCAAGACATTGCAAGGGACTCTGTTGTTTGGGACTTATGATAGCCTGCTGTGTTCTCTCTCTCCTGTTGGGCCACACTCCCTGAGACACCGCTGGGCTGCAGGGCTCATGTCTGGTGTGGTGGAGGCTGTGGCACTGAGCCCCTTTGAAAGGGTGCAAAATGTGCTCCAGGATGGTCGCAAGCAAGCCCGCTTCCCCAGCACCGTCAGCATTCTCAAGGAATTCAACTCTTACGGGCTTTGGGGGCGGCTGTCACTGGGCTACTATCGTGGTTTCTGGCCTGTCCTTCTCAGGAACAGCCTGGGGAGTGCTCTGTATTTTTCCTTCAAGGACCCCATCCAGGATGGCTTGGCAGAGCAAGGTCTGCCCCATTGGGTTCCTGCCTTAGTGTCTGGGAGTGTCAATGGAACGATCACCTGCCTAGTTCTGTATCCTCTGATTGTGCTGGTGGCCAATATGCAGTCCCATGTTGGCTGGCAGAGCATGCCAAGCCTGTGGGCCTCTGCCCAGGACGTGTGGGACACTCGGGGCCGAAAGGTGTTCCTGATCTACCGTGGAGGCTCCCTTGTCATCCTAAGGTCCAGCGTGACATGGGGCCTCACTACAGCTATCCATGACTTCCTGCAGAGGAGGTCTCATTCCAGGAAAGAGCTGAAAGACTGACTAGCTGCAGGAAGTGTGGCTATGGCAACTTTGTTATCCTAAGCCTTCCCAGGTCGTTCTACATAGCTTACTTCTTTGGCTTGGTTACCTAATACAACCATTCTTTAGTGTCTTTGAACTGCCAATGCATGGGAGAAGTTCCCAACTACCAGCCTGTTGGGCACAGACAAAGCCCAACAGGGTTCCTTGGTCAGAAAGAGAAAGTCACTCTGGTCTGTCCACAGTTTCAACAACCTCAGACCAAGGAGGCCCTTAAAAATCTTGTAACCCTGATGAAATGTCATTCCTTTAAGGAGTTCCTTGACAGTAAGAGGAACTGTTGAAAGATGACCTTAGTTAGCCACTGTGAGTTCTGGGATCCCTCCAGTTGTCCTTTGGACCAAACTTAGTGGAGGACCAGGGACTCCAGTGTCAAAGAACTAAGCTTGACACTTAGGATGTGGATTCCATAGAACTTCTCAGATGGCTACATTTCCACGATATTGTTCACTATCCTTAACGCCACTACTCTCACTTCTCAGGGCTGTGGGCTCTAGTTTCAGTCAGGCTGGCAGCTGGGGCTGGAAACCCTAAATTAGACTTGCCTCAACTGATCAGATGTCACAGGAACTGATGGGGCTGGATATAGGAGTGGGAAGAAGTGTTGTCCCTGGTTGGGTGGAAAGAATAGACTCTGGGGGAAGAGATTTAGTTGCATGAGAAAAATTTACTCTAAATGGCTTGGTGTTATCTGCCAGGATATTTCTGATAGCAAGGCAATAACATTGCCTAGAAACCACTTGAGTTTCCCTAGGAAATCTGGAAGTGAAATGACCATATCTCTTCACAAATAATTGCATATTTTATTGCTGTGGATAAATACAGTCACTGTGACAAAAAGATCAGAAATCTTAGCCTGTCCTTCAGAGCCATTCGACATAATGACCCCCATATAACTTACAACATTTTATCACACCACTGCCACTTACATAGATCCCACACAACCAGCTAAACTGGACTATTGTTCTCTCCCCAAACATGCCATGAACTTTCCCGTGGCCTTGCTTTGGCCCACACTATTTCTCCACTTGGAGTGCCCCTTCCTCACATGCCAGTCTGCCAAAATCCTTCCAGTTCCTCAAAGCCTAGCTCAGATGCCACCTTCTCTATGGAGACTCTTGATATCCCACAACTGTGACGTTAGTCTCCTGTGATGCCCCTTTCCAAGAACACTGCATACACGGCACTGATTCCATTATGTCACTGAGTTCATGTGACCCTGTGTTCCTGTTGGTGTTCTTCAATACCTCCTACTAGACTGTAAAACTCCTTGGAAGCAGGGATTCTTGTATACATTTTAAAATCTCCCATTGTGCCTAGGTGCTCAATAATGTTGGCAGAATTATTGAATTGATTATCAAGCTGTGATATGATCTTTATCCTCAGGGTGCTGTCCCTTGTACATGAAAATAATGTTATTGACTCGCTGTCAGCAAGACACATGTCTGGGGTGTGGTTTTGTTTTCTTTTATTAGTGGATTTAGTTTTATGCGAATTATAATGATGCTGCTGCTGGTAATAATAATAATAAATGACTTTCAACTGGAACATTCGATGACTTTGTGTTATTGATGGCATGTCTGCTATGAGCAACACCATAGGAAGTAAAATTTCACAAGCAGAAACACTGCATAACTGTCCCATTCATTTCAACTCTGGAGCTTTGAAGATTTCCAAGATGACATATGTTGCAGTTTTCCCCTTGTAGATGATAATGATAATGACCTCCACTTGCACCTTCTTACCTAACCGAATTTGTCATTTAAAATGACCTAATTATAGACCCTAGCTGGGAGAATTCCTCACTTTAATTTCCTCACAGAAATTAAAGACACAGCAGTAGGCAATGTGAGATCAGAATGCATTTGCCAGCAAGGTCAATAGAAAATGGCTGGTCCAGAATAGCTGCAGATGAGTTCCCATGTCTGATCCTTGTGGAGACTTGGACGGGATAGGATGGTACTCTGTGGATTCAAGGACAGGGAATACAGGGCCTGCACAAGGAAAGGTAAAATAGAACAGTAGCTAGTTCTGTTTCAAGACTAACTCTTTTAAGGAAGAAAATATTTACAAAAATTAATAGCTTATAGCTGTGGGTTTTTAAAAAATATTTTATTTATTTGAGAGAGAGAGAGTGTGCAAGCACGAGTAGGGGAGGGGCAGAGGGAGAGAGAGAAGCAGACTCCCCGCTGAGCAGGGAGTCCATGCAGATCTCAATTCCAGGACCCTGAGATCATGACCTGAGCTGAAGACAGATGCTTAACCGCTGAGCTATGCAGGCTCCCCTATAGCTGCGTTTTTTTAAGCCGAAAAGGAGATAAACTACCATACTCCCCCCACCTTTTAATCCAAGAGATGCATTCATTTATTTTCAAGTATGCTGTGGATTTCCACTTACGTTGTTGTGTCAGTCCATGTCCCTTTCTCCATTTTAACTTCTTATTTAGAAATAATTTCAAATTCATAGAAAAGTTGCCAGCATAAGTCAAGTACAAAGAACACCTATATACCCTTTACCCAAATTTACCTACTGTTAACATTTTAGCCCATTTGCTTTACTGAGTACTCATTCCCTAGCTATACACACACTATTTTTTCCATGAACAACCCAAGAATTGCAATCTTAATATTTCTAGAGTCAATATTTGTATATTCAAATTACTTTTCAAAGACTGTGTGTTATATCTATGACAATGGCACAATTACCATATAGATGTTTCCCAAATTAACCGTGGCTCAATTTAGGATTTTTTGACTTTATGATGGTGTGAAAGCAATAGGTATTCAGTAGAAACTGCACTTTGAGTTTTGAATGTTGGTCTGCCAGGGCTAGTGATATGTGGTAGATAGTTTCCCGAGCTGGGCAGCAGCAAAGAGCCGAGGCTCCCAGTCAGCTACACGATCAAGAGGGTAGACAATCAATACACTGATAACCATTCTGTGCCCACACAACCATTCCGTTTTTCACTTTCTGTACAGTATTTAACAAATTACATGAGGTATTCAATATTTTGTTATAAAATAGGCTTTGTGTTAGATGATTTTGCCTGGCTATAAGCTAATGTAAGTGCACGGTTAAGTCAGGTTAAACTAAACTATGATGTTTGGTAGGTTAGGTGTATCAAATGCATTTTTTTTAAAGATTTTATTTATTTATTTATTTATTTGAGAGAGCGACAGTGAGAGATGGAGAGAGAGCACATGAGAGGGGGGAGGGTCAGAGGGAGAAGCAGACTCCCCGCTGAGCAGGGAGCTTGATGCGGGACTCGATCTGGGGACTCCAGGATCATGACCTGAGCCGAAGGCAGTCACTTAACCGACTGAGCCACCCAGGCGCCCCTCAAATGCATTTTTGACAAAAGATATTTTCAGCTTATGATGGGTTGATCAGGATGTAACCCCATGTAAAGTTGAGGAAGATCTATAGAATATTAGAAAATGAAAATTCATGACCTATTTTAAATTTACATTGGTGGTAATTGTTTAAATTTACTACATTTGCCCTTATAGAAACTTTAGTTTTACATTAGTATGTTAATACTTAAAGCTATGTAATTATAATATTAACACGAATTTACAACTCAAGCTTGTTATAATTTAAACTATAATAGATTTTTACATATGCTTCATATGAGAACCTAGGCAAAATTACATAGACCTATCAACTTTTTCCATTTAAGTCTTCCAAGTAAAGTTTGAGTGTAATAGTTTTCTAGTAATTTTAAATATCAATCTTTAGTTTTGTGATGTTAATGTGGTTATATTCTCTGTCATTTAAAAAATGACTTTTGGACTTGAGATTAATAAAATAAGGAGGTAATAAATACCTATGTCTGTTTAAACTTACAAAATGTAGAATTTAATGCTAAAGTGACTTAGTATGAGAAGTTGAAAGAAAAAGAATAAAAATCCCTCTACAAGCTCTGTTATTTTTGTCTTAAATATAAACCATCAGCTTTTCTAAAGCTCAAGGTGAAATAACTAATGTATTACTATTATTGTTATATGGTTTATTAAGACTTAATTTTGTTCTTAAAATTTATTTGTAAACATTAAATAGTATAATCTACATTTTTGGAACAACTGCATATAGTATAGTATATTCAAGCTAATAAAATAATGTTCCATATGAGAGAAAAAGCAGCATAATAAATCACGAAAAAAGTAAAAAGTTTTCATAAAGGAATAAATAAAAAATACCCTATTTCCCTATATTCTCCAACTTCTCTATTTCTTTCATACCACTTTCTTTTCCTCAAATCTTCAACACTTCCTCACCCGTCCTCAGTCCCAGTTGGCGACCTTGCTTTCCATTTCATTAAGAAAAGAGAAGCATTCAGAAGAGAACTTCCAGTTAAAAGAACATTTATAATCACCCATGTAATGAACATCCAAGACAGGAAATAGAACATCGTGATAACCCCCACCCCCTCATTGTTCCTGCCTCCAGTTCCCCACCAATGATGACATTCCTCTCTCCATCCTAGAGGTAACCCTTGACTATTGTGATATCACTGCTTTTCTTTATAGGTTTTTTCTTCTATATAAGATTCTCTAAATGCAGTTTTGTTTCACAGATATTTGAACTTTATATAATTTATATATTTGGAATTGTGACTATCTTCTTTCATTCCACATTATTTATGAGATTCACCCATGTTGTTGCAGGTAGCTATAAATGTTAATTCTTTTTAAAAAATTGTGACAAATTTACTTTAAAAAGTGTTGGTTTCTTAGAGCAGTTTTAGATTCACAGCAAATTTGAGAGGAAGGTACAGAAAGTTCTAATATACTCCCTGCTCCCACACATACATAGCCTCCCCTATTATCAACATCCCACACAAAAGTGGTACATTTGTTATGATTGATGATCCTACATTGATACATCATTATCACCCAAAGTCCATAGTTTACCTTAGGGTTCACACTTACTGTTGTATATTCTATGGGTTTAGACAAATGTATAATGACATATACCCACCATTATAGTATCATACAGAGTAGTGTCACTATCCCTAAAATCTTCTGTGGTTCACCTATTCACCCCCCACTTCCACCAACTTCTGGCAACCACTGACCTTTTAACTATTTCCATAGCTTTGCCTTTTCCAGAATGTCACATAGTTGAGATCATACAGTATGTAGCCTTTTTAGGTTGACTTCTTTTTTTAAAAAAAAGTAAATATTTAATATGCAAATATTAACACATTGTGTAAATATTAACACATTACTGCACAAGCAATGGGCCAAATAAAAAATCAAATGGCAAATCAAAATATTTCTCAAAACAAAAGAAAAAGAAAACATGATATTCCAAAACTTATGAGATGCAGCAAAAGCAGATGTTAGAGTGAAATTTATGCTATAAATGCATGTATTAAGGAAAAAATTCAAAAAAATAACTTAAAATTACACCACAAGGAAATACAAAAAGAAGAAAGTTAGCAGAAATTTAGTAGAGGAAGGAAATAACGAAGAAAAAATCAGAAATAAATAAAATAGAGACCAGAGTAAACAATAACATAACACTGAATATAATGACCAGTTTTTCCAAGAAAACAAACAAAATTGGCAATGCTTTAACTACAGTTAGTAAGAAAAAAAGAGAGAAGACTCAAAAGCCAAAATGAGAAATGGAAAACAATTCAAGAGATAACCACAGAAATACACAGTGTGATAACAGATTACTATAAACAATTATATACTAACAATCCAGATAATTTAGAAAAAAAACCCCACAAGATACCAAGACTGAATCATGAATCTTGAATCCAAGAAATAGGAAATCTTCTTAGACCAATAAACAAGAATGAAAGTTGAATTAGGACAGCACAGAAAAACCCAAGACCACATGGTTTCATTGGTGAATTCTACCAAACATTTAAAAAAAATGATTAATGACAACCTTTATCAAAATCTTAAAAATAATGAAATAGGGGCACCTGGATGGCTCAGTCGTTAAGTGTCTGCCTTAGGCTCAGGTCAAGATCCCAGGGTCCTGGGATGGAGCCCTGGTATCAGGCTCCCTGTTCTGTGTTGGGGGGGCCTGCTTCTCCCTCTCCCACTCCCCCTGCTTGTGTTCCCTCTCTTACTGTGTCTCTATCAAATAAATAAATAAAATCTTTAAAAAAATAAATAAAAATAATGAAATAGAAGGAACACATACAAAATCATTCCATGAGGCCAGTACCACCCTGATAACAAAGCAGGGTAAAAACAATACAAGAACAAAAAAGTCTAGTTTGTCTGATATAAGTATTACTACTCCAACTTTCTTTTGACATCCATTTGCATGCTGTTTCTCCCCCCACCCCCACCACTTTCAATCTGCAGCTGTTTTTAGGTCTAAAATTCTTCTCTTATAGGCAGCGTACAGATGGTTCTTTTTTTTACCCATTCTATGTCTTTTGATTGGAGCAATTAGTCCACTTACATTCAGAGTAATTATTGATAGATACATATTTATGCCATTTTATTACTTGTTTTGTCATTGTTTCTGGAGATTTTCTCTGATCCTTTCTTGTCTTTGTCACTTTTGGTCTCTCCATTCCACTCAAAGAGTTCCCTTTAATATTGCTTGCAGGCCTAGTTTAGTGGTCAGGAACTCCTTTAGTTTCTGTTGTCTGGGACACTCTCTATCTCTCCTTCTATTCTGAATGCTAGCCTTGCTGGATAGAGGCTTCTTGGTTGCAGATTTCTCTCATTCAGCACTTTGAATATATCATGCCAGTTCTTTCTGGCTTGCCAAGGTTCTGTTGAGAAATCTCCAGGTACCCTTATGGATTTTCCCTTGTAAGTTAAGGACTTCTTTTGTCTTGCTGCTTTTAAGATTTTTTTCTTTATCACTATTATTTTGCAAATTTAATTACAATGTGTCTTGGTGTTGGCATGCTTTTGTTGATTTTCGTGGGAGTTCTCTGTGCCTCCTGGATCTGGATGTCTTTTTCCTTCCCCACATTAAGGAAGTTTTCTGGTATTATTTATTGAAATAAATTTTCTGCCCCCTTTTCTCTCTCTTCTGCTTCTGGATCTCCTACAATACAAATGTTATTAAGTTTGATGGAGTCACTGAGTTCCCAAAGTCTAATCTCATGTTGCATAATTCTTTCTCTCTTTTGTTCACCTTCATTATTTTCCATTATTTTATCTTCTAGGTCACTGACTCATTCCTCTGTTTTTTCCAACCTGCTATTCATTACATCAAGCCTGTTTCCAATCTCATTTATTGTGTTCTTCATCTCTAATTGGTTCTTTTTTTTAACTCATCTCTGTGGTATGGGTCTCACTGATGTCTTCTTTTCTCAAGCCCAGTGAGTATCCTTATGATTGTTGCTTTAAATTCTCCATCAGGAATGTTACTTGTATCTGTTTTGATTAGATTTCTGGCCATGAACTTATCTTGTTCTTTCACTTGAGATAAATTCCTTTGCCTTGACATTTTGCCTAAATTTCTGCCTTCTTCTCTGTGTTAGAAAAGCCAGTTGTGTCTCCTGCTCCTGAAAGTAATGGCCTTATAAAGAAGAAATCTTGATGCACAGGGCCTGGAGCTTCAGGGAGTATCTCTGGAGTGTCTCTGCTGCATGTGCTCTGCTATTGTTATGTTTTGGCTGCTCTGTCCTTCAGGCCAGGTGTCTGCAGAGGCTCTCCTTACCTGCTGTTGGCTCTGTTTGCTCCCTGGCTTGAATGTGGCAAATTTTAACTAGGTGTGCTCTGGTCTACTTGTGAAATGAGACCTGACACCAACTCCACCAGAACTGAGGCCCTGCAGAACTCTCTGGTCGGGAGACATGGTGTGGACAGGTGTTTGTGCTGTTGTTCTGGGGGAGAAGCCCACTGCACTGGGACTGAGGCAAGCTTGATTGAGAAGGGCAGTCCTGCCAGAGCACGGGGGTATGGGGCTTGGTGCAAGCAAGTGACACAGCCAGTCCATGCTGCACAGCCTCCAACGGGTGGGTCTGTTTTTATGCTGTAGGGCAGGGGAGGGAAATGGCACTGGCCAGCTCCTCTGTTCCTGGAAAGGTATCTGTGAATCCTCCCAGGGATGCTTTCCAAGATGAGCAAATAATCTCCCCACTGTGGGCCCCAGCCAGATAACTGTTTCCACACTGTCTACCCCCAGGTTGTTTTCCTGCCTTCTCTCCAGGAGCAGGGTAGTGCCCTCCTAGCTCTATCCCAGCCAAGCCTACTGACCTTTAAAACTCCAGGCTTTAAGCCCTGCTATTTGTGAGAACTCACAAAATTCAACCCCTCTCATTTTCCAAGCAATGGCTTTGGAAAACCTTCTCCTTGTGTGTTTCCTTGTGTGATCCTCTCTAGCCCTTCTCTGCAACCATGGCTCCCTCCCCTCTGCAGCAGCCTTGATCTGTTTCTCCCCTAAACCGCGTCTCAGGACTTCCTACCTTTTTTGATGTGGCCTCTTCTCTCCCTTCAATTGTGGAGTTTGTTCTGTTAGTCTTCAGGCCGATTTTTGGGGTACTTAGGAAAATTTGATAGTTATCTAGTTGAGTTCATGGGACAAGAGAAGCCTAGGGTCCTCCTACTACTCCACCATCTTGGGGACTCTCTAGATATACTTCTTTCACTTAGTAATATTCATTTAAGTTTCTTCCATGTGTTTTTGTGGCTCAATAGCTCATTTCTTTTTAATGCTGAATAATATTCCATTATCTGGATGTATCACAGTTTATTTATCTATTCATCTACTGAAGTACACCTGGGTTGTTTCCAAGTTTTGGCAGCTATGAATAAAACTGTTATAAACAACCACATGCAGGTATTTGTGTGGACATAAGGTTTCATCTCCTTTGGATAAATACCAAGGAGAAAAATTGCTGGATTGTATGTAAGTGTATGTTTAATATTATAAGAAACTGTCAAACTGTCTTCCAAAGTGATTGTACCATTTTGCATTCTTACCAGCAATGAATGAGAGTTCCTGCTGCTCCACATCCTCATCAACATTTGGTATTATCAGTGTTTTGAATTTGGGTCATTCTAATAGGTATAGTGGTATCTTGTTGTTTGGTTACTTCACTTTTATTGTTGTACGTACCATTGTGTGAATATACCACAATTTATCCATGATAACTTTGAGGGACATTCTGATTTTTTTCTACTTTTTGAATGTTGGAAAAACAGTACTACCATGAATATTCTTGGTAGCATGCATAAACATAAGCCTCTCTAGGATATTTACCTAAGAGTGGAATTGCTGGTTTATAGGGTATGGGCACCCTCAATGTTAGTAGATTGTGCCTCACTTTTCCTAATAGCATGTACCAATTTACACCCCTACCAGCCATATTTAACATTCCCTATTGCTCCCCCTGCTGACCAACATTTATTAGACTTTAATTTTCACCAATATATTTAAGTGTAAAATGGCCTCTCATAATTTGAGTCTCCTGATTATTAATGATGTTGAAGATCTTTTTGAAAGCCTTTTGGATATTAGGGTTTATTATTTTGTGAATTATTTGTTCAAGATGTTTGCCAATTTTTTTCTTTTGGGTAGTGTGCCTTTTACAAATTAATTTGTAGGAGTTATTTATAGATCTTAACTTTAGTCCTTTGTCCTTTATATGTGTTGCATATATCTTTCCCCACTTTGTCTCTTATGTTTTGATAATTTTCTTGATGGTTTCTTTCAATAAACAAGGGTTCTTAATTGTAATATAGTCAAAGTTATCAACCATTTTTCTTTGTACATAGTGCTTTTTGTGTCTTTTCAAAGAATCCTTCTCTATCCCCAACAACAGAAGATATTCTGATATGAATATGAATAGGAATATGTTTTCTCTATTTTAACATTTCAAATTTCTAAATTTTTGCCTTTTACACTTAGGGTTTTTTTTTTTTTAAGATTTTATTTATTTATTTATTTGAGAGAGAGAATGAGAGAGAGCACTAGCAGGGAGAGTGACAGAGGGAGAAGCAGACTCCCTGCTGAGCAGGGAGCCTGATGTGGGGCTTGATCCCAGGATCCTGGGATCACGACCTGAGCTGAAGGCAGAGGCTTAACTGACTGAGCCATCCAGGGGCCCCTGAACTTAGGTTTTTTAACATATATGTCATTATTTTTGTGCAGTATGTAAGACTAGAGGCCCAATTTTATTTTTTCCTTAAAAATACTCAATTGCTCCAATTATCATTTGTTGAAAAATCTCTCCTTTCCTCACTCATTCACAATGCCAACTCTGTCAAATATCAAGTGTTCATATAGTCTTAGGACTATTTGTGGCCTCTCTATTCTACTCCATTGATCTATTTTTCTAACTTTGTGCCAATATTACATTGCATTAATTACTGCAGTTTTGTAATAAGTCTTGATATCTGATAGGGAAAGTCTTCCTACTTCACACTTGTTCTTCAAGAGTTTCTTAACAAAAATAGATGCTGAGACTTTATTTTCTATAAAAATTGTTTAGATTTTAATTTTATCAAAAGTAACTGTTGAGTTTTAATGTAAGCAAAAATTATGGTTGAGATTCTAATTTTAATGTTTCTCAAAGTTTTACATTTTTCTTAGTGTCTAGCATATCTTTTATTGGATTTTTATTAGTTGCTGAATTTTTTCAAAATTGCTAACTGTAAAGATAATTCTCAGGAGGAATGGGACTGTAATGAGTTTCTTATAGGTAATGTTCTTCTGTTTTGTTTTAAGAGACAATACTTATCTTGTGTTAATAAACAGCTTATATGTGTTGATCCCTCATATTGACATTCTTAATTTAGTAAATATCAATTAATATAACATACCATTATCTATAAAGATGCCAATATTTTAATTAAGTCTTCAAAAAATAAACAATACACCTAAGACAAATTACTATGTTAATTGAGAAGAACTGTGGGATGGAGCACAAAAAAACTCAAAATGTCTATTTGCAACTGCTTACTTGACATTTCCAGCGATATCTTATTGGCATCCCAAAGTTAATATGTCAAAGATCAAACTCGCTATTTCCTCTACCAACCTGTCCCTAGTCTTCCCATTTCTAGCAATATCATCATTTTTTGATACTTTCAGCACCAGAGTCCATTTGTTTACAGCAGCATTAATTATAATAGCTATGGAAGCAATCTAAATTTCTGTTGATGGGTGAATGGATAAAGAAGATGTGGTATATATGTACAACGGAAAATTACTCAGCCATAGAAAATGAAAATCTCGCCATTTGCAACAGGATGGATGGACCTAGAGGGTATTATGATAAGTGAAGTAAGTCAGACACATGGGGATCTTGACCCTCTCATTCACCACTGTATTTTCAGTGCCCAGAAGTGTCTCACACATAGTAGATGCTCAATAAATGTTTGTGGAATAAATGAATGATCCCTGCCCTCAAGAAACATTTGATTAAAAATTATTCAACAATACACACAAAGTAGTATATAGAAAAGGCCAAAGGATTTCTATCCTTTTTTTCCCTACTGTTAGACCTGCAGCCCTTGTTCAACCTTTCATTATTTTATAATTAAACAACTGCTACAACTCTTTTTAACAGGACTCCTTATCACCTTCTAACATGAACAGCTTATAGGATAAAATCCATACCACTTAACATGACATTCCAGGTTCTCCATGATCTGACATCAGTTTCCACCTTATTTTTCCCTACTTAAACATTCTAAATCCTGATGTTCTGACCACACAAGACTGCTGGATATTCCCTGAGTGTGCCCTATACTCCCTTTTTTCTTATTTCCCCTCTGCCTGGAATTCTACTGCCCCCATTTCTTCCCTCACCAAATGATACCCATATATCATGACACAACTCAATGTCATTTCCTCTATGCAGGTACCCTGGACTCTCCCAGGTAGAATTTGGTTTAACCTCTTTTTCACTTTTCCCTGGTAGTTAGTAACCTTGATTTATCACTTACAATCATAGAAGTCACAGAATCATAATGTTAGATTTGGAAATAATCTTGGTGATCATGTGGTCCAACTTTTTCATGCTGTGGAAGACAAGAGTGAGTACCCAAGACTTTTCATTTGGCTTGCCTCATGATTTTTTGGTGTATGTATTTTATATCTTCTACTTGACAGGTCACTGGGGGCAGAGATAGGGTCTTATTCATTTTTGTGTTCTCCATGATACCTAATACTACCTATTACACATAGTGGATATACAATAAATGTGGGTTTTTTAAAAAATATTTATTTATTTATTTGACATGGGGGGGGAGAAGAGAGCAAGCACAAGCAGGGGGAGTGGCAGGCAGAGGGAGAAGCAGGCTCCCCGTTGAGCAAGGAGCCCGATGTGGGGCTCAATCCCAGGACCCTGGGATCACGACCTGAGCCAAAGGCAGCCACTTAACTGAACGAGCCACCCAGATGCACCTATAATAAATGTGTTTTAATTGGCTTGAGAATTAATTCCAGAGAGATGGATAAAGTAGAGGTAACATTCATAATAGTTAATGTTTATTAAGTGCATGCTCTGTGCCAGGCACTATATCAAAGCTTTACAAGAATTACCTCATTTATCACACAATCCTATGAGATAAGCACCATAACTAGTTTTCATTTGCCCCAAATCTCATAGCCAGTAAGTTGTAGAACCTGAGCCAGAATCCCAAATTTGTCTGATCCTAGATATTTTGCTTTTAATCATTGTGCTATAATGTAAAGCAATGTGGTGAGAACTCAAAGGTTACGAATCTGAAAGATGGTTAATCTATGAGAGGCTAATTTTTAATTTTTGAAGAACAGCTGAGTTTGGAAAGGTAGCTTGGGGCTGAATTGTGTAAGACTTTGAATGCCAGGCATGGTATGAGAAGTCATCTCCCTTCCCCTGTTTTCCATCTGCACCAGTCTAGATCCTAATTACCTTTTGAGGCCCAACTCAAACACTACTTATTGTATGAGAACTTCCAGAATCCTCCAAGTCACAATGAATTGCCCCTACTTCCATAATACTCTGTTATGATACATAATATTACTTTCTTAATGGTAATATTTTGTGGATGTGTCTGTCTTCTTCATATTTTGTAAATTCCTTGAGAGCAGGCACACTATTTAATTTTTTTCACCCTATTTAATTTATGGTTATATGCCTCTATTCCTTATTTAGCAACTGATACATAGTAGATGTTCAATAAATGTTAATTAAATTTAATGTTTCACTGGAAGAATATAGACATGAATAAGGCATGGTTTCTGCTCTTAAGAGAAGTCAACAATCTATTGAGGGAAACAATACATTATTCCATATGAGTAGCTACACTAGTGACATGTAACCAGGATGTAGAATTCAAAATCAATTAAAAAATTCAATACAAAAATAAAACATTCACGGTAGTCCCCAAATCTATAAGCCAGCTAAGAAGATAGCTAACAAAAATGGACAAGCCATTATTATTAAGTGTAAAATTACACTAAAGGAAAGCTTTGAAAATATCTGAAAGTGGAAAAATGTTTGTTAAGAACTACACAGGGTCGGGGCGCCTGGGTGGCTCAGTTGGTTAAGCGACTGCCTTCGGCTCAGGTCATGATCCTGGAGTCCCTGGATCGAGTCCTGCATCGGGCTCCCTGCTCAGCGGGGAGTCTGCTTCTCCCTCTGACCCTCCCTCCTCTCATGTGCTCTCTCTCTCTCATTCTCTCTCTCAAATAAATAAATAAATAATCTTAAAAAAAAAGAACTACACAGGGTCTGGGATTTTACCCTATTTACAAGCTAACACATTAACTTGCCTAGGTTTATGAATTCTGGCAAAAAACATGAAAATCTTGGGTGAGAGATGAAGGATTTTTATTATACACAGCAAAAGCAGTAGTCAGAGTTTCATGTTAGTTTGTGTCTGTTCCCAATATCCTCCAAGTCCCAGAAGGGACTTGTAAAGGACCCAGGATGGATTACTGTACATATAACTGATTGCATTACAGGAGAGGAACAATGAGTTCGCTTTTGTAGAAAGCAGAAGCAAGCCTACTCTTTGTCTGTGGGGAGATGTTTCCTCATCCCTCAAGGTTGTTCACCACAAACAACTCAGATAAAGAGTTGTCAAGGACTTGCATTTTTTGAATATTCAGCAAGAACATGTAGGGATGCTCAGGGCCCATGGTGGATTGTCTCTCTCAACAATACTGCATTCATGCATGGGAAGACTTCATGTCAGTAAATTAGCAATTCTTTTCAAATTAATCCATAAATACAATAATATTCCAAACAAAATATTAAAATCTCATTTTTTGGTGGAAATTGACAAACTGATTACAAAATTAGAAAAGGCAGATACGGGAAATTGGTATATGAAAGATGTGACATTGCAAAGGGGTGAAGAAAGGATCGATAATTTAATAAATATGATTGACAATTGGTCTCCCATATGGAAAAAATCTAGATCCATGCCTTTTACAAAACAAAATCTGGATGTACAAAAGACCTAAAGTACACAACCCAAAATTTAAAGCCAATTAAAAATATAGACAAAAATCATAATGTCCTCATAGCAGAGAAGAATTTCCTGAACAAGACACAACTTTTGAAGAAAAAGATTGATACATTGGGTTTCATAAAAATTATATAATAAAAGGGGCGCCTGGGTGGCTCAGTCATTAAGCGTTTGCCTTTGGCTCAGGTCACGATCGCAGGGTCCTGGGATCGAGCCCCGCATTGGGCTCCCTGCTCAACGGGAAGCCTGCTTCTCCCTCTCCCACTTCCACTGCCTGTGTTCCCTCTCTGACTGTCTCTCTCTCTGTCAAAAAATAAATAAAAAATCTTAAAAAAATTATATAATAAAAGACAAAGTTAAAGTCAAAAGACAATCAATAATTGTTACACACTTGGGGTGCCTGGGTGGCTCAGTCATTAAGCGCCTGCCTTCGGCTCAGGTCCATCCCAGGGTCCTGGGATCGAGCCCTGAATAGGGATCCCTGCTCTGCGGGGAGCCTGCTTCTCCCTCTCCCAATCCCCCTGCTTGTGTTTCCTCTCCTGCTGTGTCTCTCTCTGTCAAATAAATAAATAAAAATCTTAACAAACAAATAGTTGGTACTCACTTTTTGGAAAATTAGTTGGCTGTACCTACTAAAGCTGAACATATGCATGTCTTATGAGATATATGCTCAAGAAAAATGCATATGTATGTTCACTAAAAGGCATGGGTATGTATGCTTGTAACAGCACTATTTATAATAACCCCAAACTGGAAAAAACCCAAATGTCCATCAACATTAGAATTAATAAATAGTGTTATATTGAAATGTGGTACATAAAGGAGAACAAACTAACTACAAATACACATGACAACATAAATGAATCTCACAAAACTAATATTGAGCAAAAGAAGCCAGACACACAAAAGTATATGCAGAATGATTTCATTTACTTAAAATACAAAAGAGGTAAAATGGTCAGAAGAGTGGTTAACATCCTTGGGCATAGTCACTGAAAGAGAGCACAAGAGAGGCTTCTGGGGGGCTGGTCATGTTCTGTGTCTTGATCTGGGGGCTGTTTATATGGCTGTCTTTATTTTGTGAACATTCATGAAGATGTATACTTAAGATATGACTATTTTTTCTGTATGTATATTATACTTAAATAAAATGTTTTGAAAACCTGTCTAATCGTATATGTTCTTATACATGGTTCCCACCAGTTGAGTTGCATGTGTACCAAAAGTCATTTTTTTTCCTCAAACAGGCTTATTCCAGTTATACACACTTGTTGTAAACCAACAAAATATGAATGCAGAAAAAATTTTGCAAGATATATTATAGACTAATAATTAGGCTATAGAATACGTAAAGCAGGCATAAGAAGCAATACTAAAAGACAAAAGAAAAATGGATAAAGTATATCAGAAGGCAATTCATATGAGGAAATATGTATGCCCAGAAAACCTATAAAAACATGCTAACCTTGGGGCACCTGGGTAGTTCAGTGGGTTGAGTGTCTGCCTTTGGCTCAGGTTGTGATCTCAGGGTCCTGGGATGGAGTCCCAAATCAGGCTCCTTGCTCAGTGGGGAGTCTGCTTCTCCCTCTGCCCCTCCCCCTGCTCATGCTCTCTCTTACTCTCTTTCTCTCAAATGGGTAAGATCTTTAAAATAAAATAAAATAAAATGCTATGATTCTGGAAGGTTTTTTTTTAAAGATTTTATTTTATTTATTTGACAGAGAGACAGCGAGAGAGGGAACACAAGCAAGGAGAGTGGGAGAGGGAGAAGCAGGCTTCCCGCTGAGCAGGGAGCCCGACATGGGGCTTGATCCCAGGGCCCTGGGATCATGACCTGAGCCGAAGGCAGATGCTTAACAACTGAGCCACCCACGTGCCCCAGGTTTTTTTTTTTTTTTAAAGAAAAAACATGCTAACCTCATGAAATAATCTGGGAAGTATTCAAACACCAGGAAAATGCTCATTTTCACCCATTAGATTGGTAAAGAGAAATCTGGAAATGCTTATTTGCAAGAATGTGGGGAAAGTGGAAACTCTTCTACATTGCAGATATACATGTAAATTGGTTCAATTACTGAAGCAAGCTATTTGGCAATCTAGTCAGGTTGAAGATGCACATACTCTGTCATTTAGCAATTTCACTTCCAAGAGACGTGTCTATAGAATAAAAGGAAACTATAGCAATATCAATTGCAACATTGTTTGTAATAGAAAAAAAAAGGAAACAACTTAAGTGTCCACAAGAATGGCAATATATAAATAAACTATAGGATATTCATAAAATGGAATATTATATATCAGTTAAAATGGTTGTATATATCTTACAGTATAAACACGGGTAAATCTAAACAATCATAATGTTGGGTGAAAAGAGCAAGTTGTAGAAGATTATATACAGTGTGGTATAATTTGTTGTGATGCAAAAATCACCAGAAAACAGAACAAGTTATTCAATAAATGCTATAAGACAATGGGATAACCAGTTGAGGGGGGAAAAAAGCTGATTTTTTAAAAGATGGATTTATTTATTTTAGAGAGAGAGAGGTAGAGTGTGGGGGGAGGGGCAGAGGGAGAGGGAGAGAGAGAATCTCAAGCGGACTCCCTGCTAACTACAGAGCCTGTCACAGGGCTCAATCTCACGACCCTGAGGTCATGACCTGAGCCGACATCAAGAGTTGGATGCTTAACTGACTGAGCCACCCAGGAGCCCCAAGCTGATTTTTATATAACAACTTGTAGTATAAATTCCAGAATGATCAAATATTTTTTAATTCAAAAAAATTTATTCAAGTAATCTCTACACCTAACTTGGGGCTCGAACTAATGACCCCAAGATCAAGAATCACATGCTCATCCAACTGAGCCAGCCAGGCACCCCAGAAGGATCAAATATTTAAATGTAAATAATAAAAACAAGAAAGAGCTAGAAGAAAGTGAGTAAATATTTTAATCATCTCAGGGTGTGAGCAGTCTTTCAGAGCATGGCAGGAAAGGGGGGAAAGTACCAGAAAATAATTTGGTTTAACAAATCTTCATTTTGTGCACAATTCTAGTTACTTGGGATCGGTGAACAAAATAGAACAAAATAGAGATCTTTGCCTTCATGGACTTTACATTTCAATGGGGGAAGGCTGAGATAAAACAATAAACATAGTAAATAATTTGTACAGTGTGTTAGTGATAAAAGCAGAGCAGGGTAAGGCAGATAGAACAGGGATGGACAGGTTGCAGTATTAAATAGAATAGTTCAGGTAGGCCTCATTGAAATGGTGAGATTTGAGCCTTGAAGGTGAGAAAGTTTAACCAAATGGATATCTTGGAGAAAAGCACTCCTTCCAGAGGTACATTGCAAAGGACTTATTTCAACAGTGGGCCTGGTTTGTTTGAGGAACAGTAGGGTAGACCACAGATGTAATGGAGTGAGTGATGAAGTGAACAGATGGAAAGGTCAGAGATATAATGGAGAGTGAGAAAATGTAGGGCTTTTGTAGGTACTTTGGCTCTCCTTCTGAGTGGAATTGGGTATCTTTGAAGGATTTTCAGCATAGAAGTACCATGATGTTATTTATATTTTAAAATTATCACCTTCATTTTGTGCTAAGATGCAGCATAGGAGATCAAGGATGAAAACAGAGAGAACTTTTAGAAGGCTATTGTTATTCAGATGATACATGATGGTGGACTAGACCTTATAATTAGCAATGGAGATTATGAGAAGTGGTTGGATTTTGGATTCATTCTGAAGT
The DNA here is from genome assembly GCF_003265705.2 of Callorhinus ursinus. NCBI lineage: Eukaryota > Metazoa > Chordata > Mammalia > Carnivora > Otariidae > Callorhinus > Callorhinus ursinus. The sequence continues at coordinate 7,420 of NW_027397474.1, read as the reverse complement.
ACAACCAAAATGACTTCCTGATGGATTGATGTGTAGTGGGAGAGAAAGAGAGGAATTGAAATGATGTCAAGATTTTTGGCCTGAGCAGAAGGGCTGATGGATTTGCCATCAATTCCGATAGAGAAGGCTATAGGAAAAAAGATTAGGAGTTCAGTCTGGGACATTTTTTAAATGTAGGCTCCATGCTGAGCTTGAACTCACCACCCTGAGATCAAGATCTGAGCTGAGATCAAGAGTGGGATGTCTAACTAACCAAGCCACCCAGGCACCCCAGTTGGGGACATTTTGAGTTTGAGATGTCTATTAGGCATCTGAGTGGAGGTGCTAAGTAGGTAGTTGAATATATTAGACTGTAGTTTGGGATACAGTCCTGGTCTGCAGACATGAATTTGGGAGTTGTCATCATAGAAATGGTTCTACAGACCCTGAACTGGAAGAGACCACCAAGGGAGTATGAGTAGGTTGGAAAGAAGAGGAATTGGGAGCCATCAAAAAAATGAAATCTTGCCATTTGCAACAATGTGGATGAAACTAGAGTGTATTAAGCTAAGCAAAATAAGTCAATCAGAGAAAGACAATTATCATATGATCTCACTGATATGTGGAATTTAAGAAACAAGGCAGAGGATCATAGGGGAAGAGAGGAAAAAATGAAACAAGACAAAACATTGGGGAGGGTATGTGAGGGTATGTGTTGCAATGAGCACTGTGTATTATATAAGACTGATGAATCACAGACCTGTACCCCTGAAACAAATAATACATTATATGTTAATTAATTGAGTTTAAATTAAAAAAATAAGAAAATTAAATCCTGGGGATGTAATGTACAGCACTGTGGCTATAGTTAACAATACTGTATTGTATATGTATTTGAAAGTTGCTAAGAGAGTAAATCGTAAAAGTTCTCATCACAAAGGAAAAAAAATGTGTAACTATGTGTAGTGATGGATGTTAACTAAATTTATTATGGTAATCACTCCACAGTATATACATATATCAGATCATTATATTGTACACCTAAAACTAATACATTTTTAAATGTCAATTATAGCTCAATAAAAATAAATGAATTAATAAACAAGAAAAAAAAAAGAGAATTTGGGACCTTGCCTGGAGGCACTCTCGTTTTAAGAGGCCTTGGAGGAGAGACAAAGCCAGTAAAGAAGACTGAGAAGGAGCAGCCAGTGAGATTAGAGGAGAACAGGAGAGTGTGGGGTCCTGGAAGCCAAGTGAAGACCGTGAACCAAGGAGGAGGGGCTCATCAGCTGTGCCAAATGCTGCTGATAGGTCAAGTAAGACAAGGATTAAGAACCAAACATCGGGTTGAACAATGTGGATATTATTCATGACCTCGACAAGATAAATTTCAGTAGAGTAGTGGAGGTGGACCCCTGATTGGAATGTGTTCAAACGAGAATAGTAGGTGAAAAATTGTAACAGTAAATAGATACAATTACAAAGGAATGATGGAGTAGTCCAAGTGGATATCTGGGGGAAGAACATTCTTGACAGATGGAACAGACATTAAAAAGGCCCAAGGCAACAGTGAATGTGGCTTGTTTGAGGAACAGTAGAGAGGCAATAGCTGGGACAGAGTGAGTGAGGTGGAGAGCCGGCAGAGACAGTAGTGGGCTAGGAAAGGATGGTCATCTGGGGCTCCCTCTTGACACCAGATTGATGTAGGTAGAATGAGAAATTCAGTCTTAGACCAGGAACATTGGTTCAAACAACGCCTTCAAATATTGCACATGGAAATGTATACAGGTATATCTGTAAAAGAGATTTGCATCAAAAGGGAGCAAAGAAATGGGGTGAGAGTAGGTGGGGGAGTGGAGTCAAGAGAACGTATATATAAAATAATGCATATATAATGATGAAAATGTGTATATGTGAAGATAAAAAATAATAGCGTGATTGTATCCTGATAGAAATGACCTAATATAGAGCACAACATTGATGACGTTAGAGATAAAGGGGAGAAAGATGGTAGTGGTATTGTTGAATTGGTGTGAGAGAAAGAAATGTAGTGGGAAAAGAGAGGGGCTAGCTTTAGAGGAGAATCTGGAAATACTATATTAGTTTGCTAGGGCTGGCAAAACAAAGGACCACAGACTGGGTGGTTTAAACAACAGAAATTAATTTTTTTAAGGATTGTATTTATTTGTTTGAGGGAGAGAGAAAGAGAGAGAGCAGGAGGAAGGTGCAGAGTGAGAGGGAGAAAGAGTCTCAAGCAGACTCTGTGCTGAGCATGAAGCCTGATTCAGGGCTCGATCCCAGGACCCTGAGATCATGAGCCAAAACCAAGAGTCAGCCACTCAATCAACTGTGCCATCCAGGTGCCACTAAACGAAAGAAATTAATTTTCTCACAATTACAGAGGCCAGAGGTCTGAGATCAAGATATCTGCAGGTTTGGTTTCTGGTGAGACCTCTCTCCTTGGCTATCAGGGCTTGTTGCTGTGTTTTCAGTCTGTGTTATCTGTGCCCTAATCTCTTCTTAGACACCAGTCATATCGGATTAGGGTCTACCTCTATGACCTCATTTCACATTAATTACTTCTCAAAAGAGGTAGAGTCACTTTCTCAGGTACTGGGGTTTAGGATTTCAACATATGGATTTTGGGGGATATAATTCAGCCCAAAGCAATCATGTATGTTATCAACAGGAGGGCCATATATACAGATGCAGGTGCTGGTGAGTTAAGCATTTATGGTAATAGGGGTCTGTGGAATTATGGTTTAAATTTTCTAGTGAAATAAGGAGCACGTGAAGAATTGGGATGTTGAAGTGGTGTTGGAAGTAAGGGACAGGATATCTATAGAGTGATTGCTTGGTAGCAGTAAGGGCCTGATTGACATTTGTGGTCATGAATTTAAACTGAAATTAGTCATGTGGTTGTGTATTTTTCTCTAGCTAGGTTTAGCTGTGTGGGTTTAGGTTTCTTGAAGTGTATTTGGACTTAGCCACAGTAATGATTTTGCCAGGGAAGCAATACAAACTGAGAAAGGGGCAAGAGAGTGAAGGGTATATGTGAATGAGTGACTATAAAGACTGGCCATGACATTTGAACTAGGGAAGGAGGGGAGAGAAGGCATTAAGGGAGTAAGAGATGGTGAAAATATGGTAGGACCAATGGACTGGAGATTCTGGTGAGGTTGAAGGATAGTGGGGTCTGGATACCAAAAGGAGTGAGCTGGAAAAAGAGGAGGTGATGGTCATAGAGAGAGATGTTTGAAATTGTTATTACAGAGGGGTTACCAAAATTGCTATGACAAGGCCTAGGGTATAACCATGTGAGTGTGTAGCTGAGGTGGGGTCAAGGACAATGTCACAAAAGAGAAATGGTCAGTGCTCGCTTCAGCAGCACATATACTAAAAAAAAAGAGAAATGTTCAAGGAACTGAAGGAGTCAGTGTGTCAGAATGATTATTCTTGAGCTCACTGGGAATAAAGATGGGACTACTATCATTGAGAGTGACTGTGCTCCAGGAGCTAAAACCTTTGAGAAATTGGGATGGGGGATGAAGTTTGGTAGATGACAACAAAAATGAAGGCTATTTGGTGACAAGCCGTCAAAAACTAGAGGTTTTCAGGGATGTGGGAGAGGAATGGTCTAAAGGCAGCAATGAGAAGCAAGGAAGACCAAGGAAGACTTGAACTTCAGGCTCTGCAGTACAATGATGGTGGGGGAGAAAAATCATCTGCTCCTCTTGAGTGGGCTTCAGGGGACACAGAGTCCTCAGGAAAGATTGATTTCTGTTAGGGGAAGACAATGATGGGCACATTCAGAGAAGAGGTTGGGGATATAGAGGAATTACCGAAGGTGCATTGTGTTTTAGGAGTAGGAGAGGGGTGTGAGAAGTGAACGAAAGGGGAGATGCGGTCACAGACTTATGGGGGTTAATATGTAGGAGTTGAGGGGTGTTGTGAGGATCTTGGAGTTCTTTTGGTGACTATCAATAATGGGGATAAACATCATTTTTAGATGAGTTCTGATGGATTCAAGGCAGTTAGATTCAAGATAGATTTTGAGGTCTGGGCTACAGAAGGGTGTGTGTGTGTCTGGGACTTCCTGTTTACCCCAAGTGAAATGGAAGTTCAGTCTTATACCTAAAGCACTTGTCCATATAGTGCTCCATATTGTTCCTAGGAACAGAGATCACATAAATCTGTAATGATAAAAAAAATGATCTAGGAACTGTGCTTCACACTCAGGATAGGACTACCCCTGGGGAAGTGGAGGGTGAGTGGACATGGGGTGAGGGTCAAGGGAACCTATATTTTTCTTTACTGTTTTTATTCTTAAAAAAAGAGTGAATATACTCAATGTTAACAATATTCAAATCTGAGTGGTGGAAACACTGGTGTTTATTATATTTAATGCCTGGGACACTATAGGTACTCAATAAATATTATTTGTTGAATAAGGGTGGCTTTCTGCTTTAAGTTTCTCCAACAAACACAAAACTCTCAAATTAACAGGAAATGCTACAAGAGCATAGAAAAGGGAATGATAGAGACAGGTGGGGAGGGCCCGAGAAATCCTTGTGGAAAGAGTGGGTGCTGATCTATGTAGAGTATCTTTACCACCATACATGAGCCATATGGCAAATATGGGATACAAGCTAAAGACAGTCTTATCTCCATCTTACCTTAATGCTCTAAGGTTCTGGGTGATCCAGAAAGTGACCTCGAACATTTGGTCCTTTCAAGTAACTACTGGATCCTCACTTTTCTCCCCCAACATGGACACTGGGTGGTGCTGCTGTCCAAAATTTCTGCTCTATCATGGATGTATTACCTCAATTTTTAGACAGGTACTTACCTAGTCTCCTGTGGGCCAAGCAAAGTGCTAGGGATTGGGGAGATAAAGATGAATAACCTCAGTAGATCCTTCTGTGATTACCCTACTGACTACTACCATGTTCAGTGGCTGAGAAAATTGAAAATGTGACTTTTACATAGGAGAGCACCACTGTTACAGAACTGTTCAGCTGTGGGGGTGAATGACTCTGAACTGCCCACCCTCTCAGTGAGCTCCCCTCCTCCATGACCTGGCCAAGGATTAGAACAGATGCCACTGAGCATTGCTTGCAAACCATTGTTTGGTTATCACAGTGTACTTAGGCTCTATGACTATAAAAAGCCAGTTCCAGATGTTGGAAGCTAACTGGGAAAGAAAGAAGTGTTTGCTTATATTGAGGCCCCAATTATCTTGGAGGAGTGAGTAAACTTGGGAAGGAGGGAAGTGGATCCTCAGCACGAAAACAGTGGGAGAAACCGGGGAGGCAGGCAGGCGATTCCTCGGCGAATCAGAGAGGGCTTGGACAGGGTCTGGGGAGGCGGCTCCGGTATGACGTCATCAAGACACTTGCGGGGGAGAGGTCCTGAGTAGAGGGGAGACCGCCTGCTCAAGCCTAAGAGACGAAAGCGGGGGGGGGGAGGGGCGAAGAGGCGGGCCTGGGATCCCTCATCCAATCAGAGATGGCTGGGGGGGCTGGGGCGGGGTCTGGGGGCGGAGACCGCTCCGTGACTTATAACTGCAGGGTTCCGCGCGGGAAGGCTAAGGTCGTCCTGTGTGTGGAGTGGCGTTGGTACAGCCGTTGGCCTTTCACCCGTCTTCAAGCCATCAGGTGAGGATCTGCGGTCCCGGCGGAACCAGAAGACTATGGGGACAGGAGGGCGCAGCGGCTGGGGGGCTTAGGGGGTCGGTCTCTCAGGAACTGGTGGGGCCGGGTCGGGACTGGCGTTTTGTAACTGCGCCTCCTTGAGAGTCCACGCCTTTGTTTTCTGCGGCGCCGCCTTCTGCGCGTTGCCGGGTCCTCCCCGGGTGGGTCCTTGGAAGGCCCGAGGGGGCGGCCCCTCAGAGCGGCCTGTCCGCTGTGGCTGCACGCCTGAGGCTGAGAGGACGAGGACTTTCGGTGCTGCCCAGAATGGGCCCTCTGGGGCAGGCCCTTCGCGCTCTCCCTTTGTGGCCAAAAGGTGGGCTGCACGCCCGACAGAGATGATGGTTATTTTAAAATGTAAGCAAACTGCTCCTGACAAACAGACCCACGCGCCCAGCCTTTTATGATCTGTTAGTCCCTGTTTCCCTACCTTGGAGACTGGCATCTGATCCCTCGTCAGAGGAGGGTCTTAGGGTGACCTCGACGGAAGGGAGGCATACTCGGGACTTCTGGCTGCTTGGGGGCCTCTCCTTTCTACTCTGGGCACTAGACCTGTCTTACCCCTACCAGGGTGGGACCAGGCACGCGCTTGAGAGCTCTGTTTTCCGGTCTCTGGGGTCTCCTATTGTTTCTTGTTGACAAATCTGGAATGGTCACAGGGCACCTCATCTCCTAACCTTTCCCTTTGCAGAGAAAATACGGTGAAATAAAAATCAACTCTACTTGTTTACCTTGTTCTGCTGAAGTCCTTGGTCTGATCGTAATTAGCTGTGTCTTTTTACAGCATTTACAAACCAGTGCCATAAGGAGCTAGTATGAGACATGTAATTAGTTATGATCAGATTAAATCCCTTCCCCTCTCTTATTGTGGCTCCTTAATCTACTGTCTTTGGGCAGATAAAATGGAAAGAAACTAGTACAACTTTTTAACCACCCTTTTTTTGTGTGTGTGCTGCTCATATCCCCCAGGAAAAGTGCCCCCCCCCCCAAGTAATTGACTAGAAAGTGAAGATGCTCAAATAGTGCTATCTCCTGTGACAATTCATCAGCTGGTTAAACCCAGTCCTTATTTTTTCTTCTCTCCCTATCTGCTCATGTGTTTCTATCACCTTCATTTTACCTTTGCTGTGACTTTAAGAGTCAGACGTATGGACTCCAGTTTCTAGAGCATCTTGGTTTCTGGTGCATCCTGATTCAGTGGCATTTACTGCTTATCAGAAATAGGGTAATGACATAGAATAAAAAGTATTCTAATAAAAACACGACATTTCTAAGATCTGCTGCTTGTTTCCTGTTGAAAATCAGCAGGTAAAATACACATTAATATTAAATGTGAAAATTTTGGCTATTACTCCTTAGACTGATAATAGTTCTACCAGATAGGTTTGTTAAATGTTTTTTTTTTCAGTCTTTCTTTTAGTCAAGATGAGTGATAAGCCAGATTTGTCTGAAGTGGAGAAGTTTGACAGGTCAAAACTGAAGAAAACTAATACTAAAGAAAAAAATACTCTTCCCTCAAAGGAAAGTAAGTCATGGGGGCTTTCTAGTTGAGACAAACAATGGTGAAAGTTGGTAGGTTCAGTAAATAAACTCTTCTTGTAAATTTTGCCACAAAGTAAGCAATAATTAAAGTACCAATGTATTTAATGCAACATCTAAAAATATCAAATAGTTGCTTCTTACCTGGCTCATATGAGTGGTTCTCACAAAATAGGCCCTAGTAGTAATGGGAGAATTTTTTAAAAACTGTT
>NW_027397473.1:426-28069 GCF_003265705.2 Callorhinus ursinus | reverse complement strand
TTTAGACCTCAGGTTAATTATTGGGTCTCCATGTGCACATCATTGCACTTTAGGTTTTTTTCTCTTATTTCTCTGTCTCATGTCAAATTCTTTCTTCATCCCGCGGTAAGAACCTTGGACCAAGGACAATTTCTTCCTCCCCTTCAATGGAATACAGAACGTGACACATAATCTACTGTATTAGAAACATATGGGGGGAAAAAACCCTCACTGTAGGTTGTATGACAAAAGGTACTGACCTAAACAACTTTGGAAATGAATGGAATCTGTAGATTAAAGAAAAAATGTACTGTACGTGTACAGTGGACTCTATTTGATAAAGTTCCCTGCCATCAGAGTGGTAGCTAACAGTTCTGAAAACACCACATCTGTAATCTGGAATGGAGCAATGAATTAAATAAAGGGCCGGTGGTGAGAGCCAGGTTTGTCACTGTTAGAGTAGGAAGTTACAGATCAGCAAAGGGAGAAGATCACAATCTCCATGTGGTGGCGGACCAGGTTGGAGACATCAGTATAAACTCATCCTTAGCTTAATATGGACGCACACGGTTCCACATAGAAATCTTTATCATTAGGTGTGTCGACATAGGTGGGAATACAGGCATATATTGCCTTGCATTGTCCACTGAGCATGGACATTTAGCTCCTACGTGTAATACTTTAATACCATTCTCTACTAACCAGAGCTCCTTAAAGAACTTGCTGATTCTAGAACTTGGACAGTAAGTATAGGAACCAGGATAATCTTGACGTATCAGAAAGTGAGGAAGTACCAAGAAAAGAGCCACAGAGATGGAATGATGTCAATGGAAAGCAGGAGCCAATGGAAAGTGCTCTCCATCACCAAAGGAGGAATGAGCCAGCGACCAAACACTGAGGTGCTGGAACATAACCTACCCTGGTGTCCGCGCTGGTAAAAATAAATGATTCTTTTTAAGATTTTATTGTTTCTTGGCATTGTTCAGCAGAAGTAATGTGTGCACTCTTTGTGTACACATAATCATATTTAAGTTTTTTTGCAAAACATAAAGCTTTCAGATGTAAAAAAAAGAATATGGCTTCTAAATTATATGATGGTTTTTAGGAGCTAGGGAATCCAGGGACCAACCTACTCTATCTTATTCTCCCTTGAATTTGATAGGTTAACACATTCTGCCACGTGCTATCTAGAAAACGGCCACACGGGGGCAACAGTGAGTAAACATTAGGGCAAACCCGGCCATAAAGCCAATTCTTCCTTCATCCTGTAAAACCTTGCTCATTCACTGTTTACAGATCATTCTATAGATAATTAATAGTGTGACTTGGTTGAATTAAAAAAAACTAATTCTTTGAAACTGTTAATATAATATGTTTTTAAAAATCTTGGATTTGGTGAGCAGATGAAGATCCAGGGGCCTGGGAAAAGGCTGCTACTATTGAATATGGTCAGATCTAATTAGGAAACAAGTATGATTTATAGTCCAATTATTTCCACAAAGCGTTTGTGTCAACTAACAGTATTGAACCCACACAAAATAGTGCAGTTCAGAAGAAAACAAAATAAGAATCAACAGCCTCAAGAGGCAGAGAAAGAGCCATACCCAGGAGCAAAGAAGACAGACCACGGAGGCTAGGCTCAGGCTGACAACTCTGTAGTAGAAGGGTGTGTTAACCCCTTCATTAGAGTTTGGAGGTTAACAGAAAAGAGCAGGAAAAATAACCAAAGTCACTATCCCTTCTCAGTGAATTTGCAGCATAAAAAGAGGTACATTTTAACATCAAAATTAAGGGGAAGAGTAAAACTGTGGAAACTTCACAGGGAATGAAAATAAGGTGCTATCAGCCTAAAAAGAACTATCTTATATAACAGATGTTGTTGTAATCCACATGGTAACAACAAAACAAAACTCTAGAGTCCCAAAACAAGAAAAGGGGGAGACCAAACGCACTGTGGAAAACCAGCACTTCACAAAGGTAGACAGAAATGGGGGGGGGGATAAGAAAGGGGCTACAAATCGATCAAAGGTAAGACATAAGGGGGCAGTACTGAGTTCTTCCATATCAACAATCACTCTAAATATTAAAAATTGAATTCACCAATCAATAGGCAGAGTGGTTCCATGGATTAAAACACGAGAACCCACAGCAGCAGAACAGGCATTCTCCTCAAGTGCACGTGGGACTTTCTCCAGAAAAGACTGCACCATAGGACACGCAACAACTCTTAGCTCATTTAACAAGACTGAAATCATACCCACTGTCTTTTCTGACCACAATGGTATGGAAAGAAAAATCAGCAAAAGGAAAGCTGGAAAATCCACTAATATGTGGAAACTAAACAACACACTTCTGAACGATAAACAGGTCAGTGAAGAAATCAAAAGGAAAATAAAAAATTATCTCAAAATAAATGAAAATAGAAAGACAACATTTCAAAACATACAGAAGGCAGCAACTGCAGCTCTGATAGTTTAAAGTGATAAGTGTGTATATTAAGAAATTGGAAAGACCTCAAATAAGCAACCTATCTTTACATCTCAAGGAACTAGAAAAACAACAACAACAAATTAAGCCCAAAGTTAGCAGAAGGAAGGAAACAATAAAACCCAGAGCAGAAATAAATGAAATGGGAATGATTAAAAAAAAAACAAAAAACAGAAAGCATTGACGAACCTGAGAACTGGTTCTATGAATAAGATAAACAAAATCAACAAACCTTTAGTTAGACTAAGAAAAAAAAAACATTCAAATAAGGGCGCCTGTGTGGCGCCATCGTTAAGTGTCTGCCTTCGGCTCAGGTCATGATCCCAGGGTCCTGGGATTGAGTCCCACATCGGGCTCCGTGCTCAGCGGGAAGCCTGCTTCTCCCTCTCCCACTCCCCCTGCTTGTGTTCCTGCTCTCGCTATGTCTCTCTCCGTCAAATAAATAAATAAAATCTTTAAAAAAAGACTCAAATAAAATTAAGAGTGAAAAAGGAGACATTAGGGGCGTTTGGGTGGCTCAGTCAGTTAAGCGTCTGCCTTCAGCCCAGGTCATGATCCCGTGGTCCTGGGATCAAGTCCCATGTCAGGTTCCTTGCTCAGCATGGAGTCTGCTTGTCTCTCTCCCTCTCCTCCTGTTCCTCCCCCTGCTTGTGCTCTCTCTCTCTCTCTCTCTCTCAAATAAATAAATAAAATATTTTTTAAAAAAGAAAACAAAAGACATTACAATTGAGACTGCAGAATAGGGGGATTGTGAAACTAAACAATTACAAGCCAAAAACTCAGATAACTTAGAATAAACAGATCCATTCCTAGAAACAAGCAACCTACCAAACTGAATCAGGAAGAAATAAAAAATCTGAACAGACCAATAGAGACTAAAGTGATTGAATCTGGAATCTAATACCTCCCAACACAGAAACCTCCCCCAGGACCAGACAGCTTCACTGGAGATTCTATCAGACAGTCAAAGAAGAATTAACACCAGTTCTTCTCAAACTCTTCCAAAAAATTGAGGAGGAGGGAATACTTCCAAAATAACCTTGTGAGGCTGTCATTGCCCTGATACCAAAGCCAGAGAAGGACTCCACAAGAAAAGAAACCTACAGACCAATATCTCTGATGAATCCAGATGCAAAAACTCTCAACAACATATTAGCAAACTGAATTCAAGAACACATAAAAAGGATTATACATCATGAGCAAGGAGGATTTATCCCTGAAATTCAAGGATCATTAAACATACACAAATCAATAAATGTGATACATCACATTAATAAAATGAAAGGAAAAAATCACATGATCATCTGAATAGATGCAGAAAAAGCACTTGACAAAATACATCATTTAATAAAAACCCTTAGCAGATCCGGTATAGAAGGAACGTACCTCAATGTATTAGAGGCTATACGTTATGAGCCCATGGCTAACAGTATACTCGCTGGTGAAAAATTGAAAGCTTTTCCTCAAGGAGCAGGAACAAGATGTGGATGCCCACACACACCACTCTTATTCAGTTTGGTATTAGAAGTCCTGCCAAAGCAATCAGGCAAGACAAAGAAATAACAGGCATCCAAATCAGTAAGGAAGAAGTGAATCTGTCACTGTTTGCATATAATACAATTTGGTATATAGAAAATCTAAAAGGCTGTTAGAGTTCAGTCAAGTTGCAGGATACAGAATCAACTTATGCAAATCATTTACATTCCTATACACTAGGAATGAAACGTCTGGAGAAGAAATAAAGAAAACTACCCTATTCACAATAGCATCAAAACCAATAAAATATTAGGAATAAATTTAACCAAGGATGTGAAAGTCCTGTACACTGAACTAGAAGACTTTGCTGAAAGAAATCAAAGAAATGCAAAGACAAACAAATGGAAAGACATCCTCTGTTCATGGATCAGAAGAATTTATATTGTTAAAATGTCCTTCCTGAGGAAAAAAGAACAAAGCCATAGTTACCACACTTCCTGACTTCAAATTATACTACAAAGCTTCAGGAATAAAAACAGTAAGTTACTGAGAGGAGAAGCAAGATGACAGAGCAGTAGGAGACCTAAATTTCATCTAGTCACAGACATTCAGCTAGATAGGGATCAAACCATTCTGAACACCTACAAACTCAACAGGAGATCAAAGAGAAGAATAGCAACAGCTCTCTGAACAGAAAAGCGACCACTTTCTGGAAGGTAGGACGTGCAGAGAAGTGAATCCGAGGTGATATTTGGGACGATAGACGGCAGGGATAGGTGTCTCCATCAGGCACTACTAGCAAGTGATAGAGCAGTGGAGCACAAAATCGGAACTTTTAGAAGTCAGCTCCACTTAGGGATGTTGCTCCAGTGGCTAAGAGGAGGTTGGAGCCCTCGCTGGGACAGTGTGGTCTCAGGACCCTCGGGGTCACAGAAAGACCAGGGGTGCCTGAGTGCAGTAGAGCTCCCAGGTATTGGAGTGGGGAAGATGGCTGCAGAGACAGAGCCAAGGAGTGGGCTCCCAGCTAGGGGTTGCCATAAAATGTGATCCACAGCACAGTCGGGCCACTTCTTCTCCAGCAGGGACCTAACAAGTGGCAGATGCGGGGAAACTCCCCTTCCTCACCCAGGAGCAGCAGTGCCGGAGCACAATGCAGAAATCACCTGGGTTTGGAGACACCACACGGGGTTGTGTGCCAGAGATAGAAACGTTACACATGGTCACAGGCCAGGTGAGCACAGAGTGAGTCCAGAGCCTGGGGAGAGAGGAGTGATTGACTGCTTTTCTCTGGGGGCTCAATGAGGAGTGGGGCCCCAATTTCTCAGGTCCTCTGGGGTGGAGTTGGGAGGCCGCCATTTTCACTCTCATCCTCCAAAGCTGTACTGAGAGCTTGCAGGGAACAAAAGCTCCCGAGAGCAACCTCGAGTGGATTACTTAGCCCGAACCGGCAAGGGCAGGGCAGTTCTGCCTCCAGCAAAGACACTTGGGAACCACGGCAACAGGCCCCTCCCCCAGAAGATCAGCAAGAACAGCCAGCCAAGACCAAGTTTACTGATCAATGTGAATGGCAGAACTCCAGCACTAGGGGAATACTGCACATACAATTCATGGCTTTTTCCCCATGATTCTTTAGTCTTTCAAAGTTAATTTTTTTAATTTTCTTTTTTTCATTTTCTTTTTGAAATTTTCTTTTTCCCTTTTTCAATCAACATCTTATCAATTCCTTTTTAAAAAAAATCTTTTTCATTTTTCATTTTTAGAGTCATATTCTATCCCTTCATATTAGTTACCCTTATTTTTGTACATATATAAGCTTTTCTTTCTTTAAAACTTTGGGAGGCACTTTCTTCTGATCATATTTGATCATATTCTGGGTGTTTTTTGTTCGTTTGTTTTTTATCTTTTCTTTTTCCTTTTTTTTTTTCTTTTTACTTTCTTTTCCATTCTATTCCCCCACCTTCAGATCTCTTCTGATTTGTTTAATGTATATTTTTCTGGGGTCATTGTTACTCTGTTAACATTTTGTTCTCTCATTCATCTATTCTCTGGACAAAATGACAAGACGGAAAATATCACCTGAGAAAAAAGAACAAGAAGCAGCACCGACTACCAGGGACCTAATCAGTATGGACATTAGTAAGATGTTGGAAATAGAGTTCAGAATGACGATTTTAAAAATACTAACTGGGCTTGAAAAAAGCATGGAAGTTATTAGAGAAACCCTTTCTGGAGAAATAAAAGAACTAAAATCCAACCAGGTCGAAATCAAAAAGGCTATTAATGAGGTGCAATAAAAAATGGAGTCTCTAACTGCTAGGATAAATGAGGCAGAAGAGAGAATTAGTGATATAGAAGACCAAATGATGGAAAATAAACAAGCCGAGAAAAGGAGAGATAAACAACTACTGGATCACGAGGGCAGAATTTGAGAGATAAGTGATACCATAAGATGAAACAATATTAGAATAACTGGGATCCCAGAAGAAGAAGAAAGAGAGAGAGGGGCAGAAGGTATATTGCAGCAAATTATAGCAGAGAACTTCCCTAATATGGAGAAAGAAAATGCATCAAAATCCAGGAGGCACAGAGAACCGCCCTCAAAATCAATAAAAATGGGTGAACACCCCGACCCATTTTTTTAAAGATTTTATTTATTTATTCGACAGAGACAGAGACAGGGAGAGCAGGGACACAAGCAGGGGGAGTGGGAGAAGGAGAAGCAGGCTTCCCGCTGATCAGGGAGCCCAATGTGGAACTCAATCCCAGGACTGTGGGATCATGACATCAGCCGAAGGCAGCCGCTTAATGACTGACCCACCCAGCTGCCCCCGACCCATTTTTAATAGTAAAACTTACGAGTCTCAGAGACAAAGAGAAAATCCTGAAAGCAGCTTGGGAGAAGAGATCTGTAACCTACAATGATAGAAACATTAGATTGGCAACAGACCTATCCACAGAGACCTGGCAGGCCAGAAAGGACTGACATGATATTTTCAGAGCACTAAATGGGAAAAATATGCAGCCAAGAATACTGTATCCAGCTAGGTTGTCACTGAAACTAGAAGGAGAGATAAAAAGCTTCCAGGACAAACAAAACTAAAAGAAATTACAAACAACAAACCAACCCTACAAAAAATATTGAAAGAGGTCCTCTAAGCAAAGAGAGAGCCTAAAAGTAACATAGACCAGGAAGGAACAGAGACAATATACAGTAAGAGTCACATTACAGGAAATACAGTGGCACTAAATTCATACATTTCAATAGTTACCCTGAATGTAAAAGGGCTAAATCCCCCAATCAAAGGACACAGGCTATCAGATTGGATAAAAAAACAAGACCCATCGATATGCTGTCTGTAAGAGACTTATTTTAGACCCAAAGACACCCCCAGATTGAAAGTGAGGGGGTGGAAAAAAGTTTACCATGCTAATGGACGCCAAAAGAAAGCTGGAGTGGCAATCCTTATATCAGACAAATTAGATTTTAAAACAAAGACTGTACTAAGAGATGAGGAAGGACACTATATCCTACTTAAAGGGTCTATCCAACAAGAAGATCTAACAATTGTAAATATCTATGCCCCTAACCTGGGAGCAGCCAATTATATAAAGCAATTAATAACAAAAGCAAAGAAACACATTGACAAGAATACAATAATAATGGGGGACTATAACACCACCTTCATTGAAATGGACAGATCAACTAAGCAAAAGATCAACAAGGAAATAAAGACTTTAAATGATACACTGGACCAAATGGACTTCACATATGTATTCAGAACATTCCTTCCCAAAGCAACAGAATACACATTCTTCTCTAGTGCCCATGGAACATGCTGCAGAATAGATCACATCCTAGGTCACAAATCAGGTCTCAACCAGTATGAAAAGATTGGGATTATTCCCTGCATATTTTCCGAACACAATGCTTTGAAATCAGAACTCAATCACAAGAGGATAGTCGGAAGGAACTCAAATACATGGAGGCTAAAGAGCATCCTACTGAAGAATGAAAGGGTCAACGGAAATTAAAGAAGAATTAATGGAAATAAATGAAAATCAAAACAGAACTATTCAATATCTTTGGGATGCAGCAAAGGCAGTCTTAAGAGGAAATTATATGGAAATACAAGCCTTTCTCAAGAAACAAGAAAGGTCTCAAATACACAACCTAACACTACACCTAAAGCAGCTGGAGAAAGAACAGCAAATAAAGCCTAAACCCAACAGGAAAAGAAAAATGATAAAGATCAGGGCAGAAATCAATGAAATAGAAACCAAAAGAACAGTAGAACAGATCAATGAAACTAGGAGCTGGTTCTTTGAAAGAATTAACAAGATTGATAAACCCCTGGCCAGACTTAGCAAAAAGAAAAGAGAAATAACCCAAATAAATAAAATCATGAATGAAAGAGGAGAGATCACAACCAACACCCAAGAAATACAAACAATTATAAGAACATTTTTATGAGCAACTATATGCTAGCAAATTAGATAATCTGGAAGAAATGGATCTATTCCTAAAGATGTACAGACTACCAAAACTGAAACAGGAAGAAATAGAAAACCTGAACAGACCTATAACCACTAAGGAAATTGAAGCAGTCATCAAAAATCTCCCAACAAACAAAAGCCCAGGGCCAGATGGCTTCAGAGGGGAATTCTACCAAACATTTAAAGAAGACTTAATATCTATTCTTCTGAAACTGTTCCAAAAAATAGAAATGGAAGGAAAACTTCCAAACTCATTTTATGAGGCCACCATTACATTGATCCCAAAACCAGACAAAGACCCCATCGAAAATAGAATTACAGACCAATATCCCTTGTGAACATGGATACAAAAACTCTCACCAAAGTACTATCCAATAGAACCCAACAGTACATTAAAAGGATTATTCACCACGACCAAGTGGGATTTATCCTTGGGCTGCAAGGTTGCTTCAACATCCGCAAATCAATCAATGTGATACAATATATTAACAAAAGAAAGAACAAGAACCATATGATCCTCTCAATAGATATAGAAAAAGCATTTGACAATGTACAGCATCCTTTCTTGATCAAAATTCTTCACAGTATAGGGATAGAGGGTATATACTTCAATATCATAAAAGCCATCTATGAAAAACCCACAGCGAATATCATTCTCAATGAGGAAAAACTGAGAGCTTTCCCTCTAAGTTCAGGAACATGGCAGGGATGTCCACTCTCACCACTGCTATTCAACATAGTATTAGAAGTCCTAGCCACAGCAATCAGACAACAAAAAGAAATCAAAGGCATCTGAATCAGCAAAGAAGAAGCCAAATTCTCACTCTTTGCAGATGATATGATACTTTATGTGGAAAACCCAAAAGACACCACCCCAAAACTGCTAGAACTCATACAGGAATTCAGTAAAGTGGCAGGATATAAAATTCATGCACAGAAATCAGTGACATTCCTGTACACCAACAACAATACAGAAGAAAGAAATTAAGGAGTCGAACCCATTTACAATAGCCCCCAAATTCATAAGATACCTAGGAATAAATCTACCCAAAGAGGCAAAGAATCTGTACTCAGAAAACTATAAAATACTCATGAAAGAAATTGAGGAAGACACAAAGAAATGGAAAAACATTCCATGCTCATGGATTAGAAGAAAAAATATTGTGAAGATGTCTATGCTACCTAGAGCAATCTACACAATAGGCAATCCCTATTATCAAAACACCATCCACCTTTTTCAAAGAAATGGAACAAATAATCCTAAAATTTGTATGGAACCAGAAAAGACCCTGAATAGCCAGAGGAATATTGAAAATAAAAGCAAAGCTGGTGGCATCACAATTCTGGACTTCAAGCTCTATTACAAAGCTGTCATCATTGAGACAGTATGGTACTGGCACAAAAACAGACGCATAGATCAATGGAACAGAATCGAGAGCCCAGAAATGGACCCTCAACTCTATGGTCAACTTATTTTTGACAAAGCAGGAAAGAATGTCCAATGGCAAAAAGACAGTCTCTTCAACAAATGGTGTTGGGAAAATTGGACAGCAACATACAGAAGAATGAAAGTGGACCATTTCCTTACACCACACACAAAAAGAGACTGAAAATGTTTGGAAGACCTAAATGTGAGACAGGAATCCATCAAAGTCCTAAAGGAGAACACAGGTAGCCACCTCTTCAACCTTAGCCACCGCAACTTCTTCTTAGAAACATCTCCAAAGGCAAGTGAAGCAAGGGTAAAAATGAACAATTGGGACTGCATCAAGATAAAAAGTTTTTGCATAGCAAAAGAAACAGTCAACAAAACCAAAAGACAACGACCAGAATGGGAGAAGATATTTGCAAATGACGATCAGATAAAGGGCTAGTATCCAAAATCTATAAAGAACTTATCAAACTCAACACCCAAAGAACAAATGATCCAATCAGGAAATGGGCAGAAGACATGAACAGACATTTTTCCAAAGAAGACATGCAAATGGCCAACAGACACATGAAAAAGTGCTCAACGTCGCTCGGCATCAAGGAAATCCAAATCAAAACCTCAATGAGATACAACCACACACCAGTCAGAATGGCTAGAATTAACAAGTCAGGAAACAACAGATGTTGGCGAGGATGCGGAGAAAGGGGAACCCTCCTACACTGTTGGTGGGAATGCAAGCTGGTGCATCCACTCTGGAAAACACTATGGGGGTTCCTCAAACAGTAGAAAATAGAGCTACCATACGACCCAGCAATTGCACTACTGGGTATTTACACCAAAGATACTAATGTAAGGATCCAAACGGATACGTGCACCCCGATATTTATAGCAGCAATGTCCACAATAGCCAAACTATGGAAAGAGCCAAGATGTCATTGACAGCTGAGTGGAGAAAGAAGAAGTGGTATATATATATATATATATACAATGGAATATTATACAGCCATCAAAAGGAATGAAATCTTACCATTTGCAATGACATGGATGGAACTGGAGGGTATTATGCTGAGCGAAATAAGTCAATCATAGAAAGACATTTGTCATATGATCTCACTGATATGAGGAATTCTTAATCTCAGGAAACAAACTGAGGTTTGCTGGAGCAGTGGGCGGTGGGAGGGATGGGGTGGCTGGGTGGTAGACATTGGGGAGGGTATGTGCTATGGTGAGCGCTGTGAAGTGTGCTAGACTGTTGAATCACAGACCTGTATCTCTGAAACAAATAATACATTATATGTTAAAAAAGAAAAAGAAGAAGAAAAGAAGATAGCAGGAACGGAAAAATGAAGGGGGGGAAATCAGAGGGGGAGACGAACCAGACAGAAGATGGACTGTGAGAAACCAACGGAGGGTTCTAGAGGGGAGGGGGTGGGGAAATGGGTTAGCCTGCTGATAGGCATTAAAGAGGGCACGTACTGAATGGAGCACTGGGTGTTACACGCAAACAATGAATCATGGAACACTACGTCAAAAACTAATGATGTAATGTATGGTGATTAACATAACAAAAGAAAAAAAGGAAAGGAATAAAAACAGTATGTTACTGCTTACATAGACAAAAAT
The DNA here is from genome assembly GCF_003265705.2 of Callorhinus ursinus. NCBI lineage: Eukaryota > Metazoa > Chordata > Mammalia > Carnivora > Otariidae > Callorhinus > Callorhinus ursinus. The sequence goes on along the minus strand of NW_027397473.1, from coordinate 16,578 downwards.
AGACACATTGACCAATGGAACAGAATAGAAGGCACAGAAGTGAACCCCTGCTTCTACAATCAAAAAAATATTCAACAAGGAAGCCAGGAACACACTATGGAGAAAGGACAGTCTTGTCCACAAGTGAGATGGGGAAAACTGGATAAGTACATGCAATGAAATTAGACCCCTATCTTACACCAGTCACAAAAAATCACTCAAACAAAGACTGAAGCAGAAGGACCTGGTACTGTAAAACTCCTAGAAGTAAATGTAGGGAAGAAGCTCCTTAACATTGGTTTTGGCAATGATTCCTTGAATATGACACCAGCAGCACCAAAGACAAAAGTGAAAATGAACAAATAGGGCTCCAGGAAACTGAAAACCTTCTGCACAGCAAAAGGAACCATTAACAAGATGAAAAAGCACTCTACAGAATGGAAGAAAGTTTTTGCAGGCCATACTTTCGATAAGGATTTAATACTGAAAATATATAAGGAACCCGTACAACTCAAAATCAAAGACCAATCTGACTGAAAAATGGATAGAATGAGACATTTCTCCAAAGAACATATCCCAACAGCCAACAAACACATGAAAAGATGCTCCACATCACTCATCATCAGGGAAATGCAAATCAAATCCACAATGAAATATCGTGTCACACCTGTCAGAAGGCCTATTATCAGGAAGATAAGAGATAAAAATGCCTGGCAAGGGTCTGGAGCAAAGGGAACTCCTTCACACTGCTGGTGTGCATGTACATTGATTCAACCACAGTGGAAAACAATACGAAGGCTTCTCAAAAATTGAAAATAGACCCAACAATGATCCCGTGTGATTCCATTTCTGGGTATACACACAAAGGAAATAAAAACAGAATTTTGAAGAGAGATATGCACTCCTATGTTATTGCAGCATTGTTCAAAATAGCCAATAAATGCCCATCAACAAATGAATGGATAAAAACAAATACAATGTAATATTATACAGCCGCGAAAAAAGAGGACATCCTGCCATTTGCAACAACATGGTGGACCTTGTGGAAATGATGCTCAGTGGAATAAGTCAGATAGAGAAAGACAAATACTATAGGACATCACTTACACGTGTAATCTAAAAAAGCCAAACTTGCAAAAACAGAGAGCAAAATGGTGGTTACCAGGGGTTGAGAAGTGGAGGGAACAGGGCAGGTGTTACCTAAGGGTACAAATTTATAATGAATAGTGAGCACAGACAACAATATTGTATTATAATCAACAAACTTGCTAGGAACCTAGAACTTAATTATTCTAATGACTAAAAAGACAGAATAATTTTGTAATATGATAGAGGTGCTAATTGTTGCAATCCTATTATGATATATAATGTAGTAAGATACATAAATGTATCAACATGGACTCCTTAAATTTACACAATGTTATATGTCAAATAGATTTCAATTAAAAAATGGATCAGGGTCAAGATCTGGGTAAGTCTATAGGGTGAATACCAAAGCAAGGCTGTGAATCAGGTCACAGTCGAGGACAGACTAAGGGCCTGTGTCAGTTAAGGATTTGAATAAGGTTCAGGGTCGAAATCAGGGTTAAGGGAAGTTTCACAATCAGTATGTGGCTGGATCAGGATGGTGACGATCAGGAACATGATCAAGTCCAGCAGAGGTTCAAATAGATTACTGTTAGTGGAAGGGTCAAGGTCAGGGTTAGGGTGAGAATCAAAAGAGGGTGAGGGTCAAATTCACATGAAGTCCTGGGTCAGGGTCAGTGTCAGAGTGAAGGTCAGAAGGATCAGGGTCAGGTTAAGGTTGAGTTTTGTCAGCAAGGTGTGAGGGTGTCTCGGGGCCTGAATGACAATCAGTCCCATTAATCCAGGGTTGTTGAGTGTTAGAATCAGGGCCAAAACCAGGGTGAAGAGTAGGCTCTGATCTGTGTGAGGGACAATCTGGGTGATGGTTGGGTTTTGGAGTCAGGGTCAGAGTCCAGTTTATCAATAAGGGAAGATCAGGGCAAGGGTCAAATTTAGATGACTCTGAGTTTTATGGTCAAGGTCATGATAAGAGTCTGGGTGAGGATTATGGTCAGAGCTAAAGCAAGCCTCAGGGTTAGAGTTAGGATAAGGTCACAGTCAGGGTCATGAAAAAGGTCAGATAGCATTTGGATATTTTCAGAGTGAAGTTCTGACTGAAAATCAGGGTTACATGAGGGATGTAGTCAACGTCAGTGTCAGAGTCAGACATGATCAGGGGAGGTTCTGGGTGAGACCCTCAGGTAAGAGTGAGGTTGAGTGAAGTTCAAGTTGTGAGTAGGATTAGGGAGAACATCACTGTTAGAGTGAGGGTAAAGCTTAGGGTAGAATCAGAGTCAGGGTAATAAGTCAAGGTCAGGGTTGGAATGACGGTGTGTGAGGTTGAGGTTCAGGGTTAAGTGAAACAGGGTCATGGTCAAGGTGAGGGTCAAGGTCAGTGTCACAGTGAAGTTGGTCAGCAATCCCTTCCCCACCACCCAGCACCATGTGCAGCTTTTGCAGATGCCACCTCCTGAAACGCTCTCCTGCACTGAGCTCACCTTCTTGGGAGTCCTCAGTGCTGCCTAACCCTCCCTGCAGACCTCCACAGGGATACAGGTGTCATGAAGGCAGGGATCTTGGAACAGAATGTTTTGTCCATTGATGGATTCCAAGCACTCAGAAGAATCTGTGGCCTACAGGAGGTGCTCAATTGAAAGCTTATTTCATAAGCAACGAGTATCCATTAAGTTATATCTGGAGGGAAAAAGTACATCTCGAAATAAAATAAACTCTTCACAGTAGTTCTCTCTATGGAAGAATTACAAGAAATTTGTAATTAATGGTTGACTTGACACATGTCCATACTGTTTAAAATTTTTAAAAATTAATGTTGATTATTTTATAATGACCAAAAATGGATTCTTCCACTTTGAGAAAAAACAAAGAACTCCAGGTAAAGTTCCTGGTAAAGTGACAAGAGACTCATTGCACTGTAGCTATTACCCAAGCCTCAAACAACTGGCAGCCTGTTGGGGAGCCTTGGAACATCTTCGAAGAAACCCTATTCTAGTTCTCTTCTCTAAGGAAGGAAGACAAACCAAGAGGGAAGACAACACAGGAGGTCTATTTATTCAACAGCATCTTTGAAAAGGAATCCTCGAGACAGTGAGGGGATGTATTTCCCCATTTCTACTTCACTCCTTTCCCATATGGTTCAGTCCTTCACAGGCTAGAGCCTGATGCAGAAAAGGTGACTGCCTTAGATGTACTTACATACGACCTTGGAGGGCACAGTCTGGAGGTGCAGACGGACGGGACATTTGTAAAAGAGGGACAGCAGTGTCTCACTGTAGCCCACCAGGAAGTAGAAGTTGTGTGCGGGAAGCTTCCTCAAGACCAGGACACAGATCTCCAACTGGTTAGCCCAACGCTTTAGGATCAGCTGGTCGCCCAGACACCCTGGGAATGCCCAGCATGAACTTTCAGAGGAAAACATCCTCCACTGTTCACTCTGCAGCATGGGTCTCCCCATATGTTACCTGAAAGGAGCAGGGCACCTCGAAGACCCAGCAGAAACTCCAGAGGTAATATCCAAGAGCACTGGGCACTCAAATCCACCCCACCCTGGCTTCTCTCTTCTTCTACAAGTGGAATAAAAATAATAACACTTTAAAGTTCAAAGTACATTATTTCATAACATTCACAAATAAATCCTGTGAAGTAAGTATTATCAGTTATCCTGGTTTTGCAAAAGGGAAGACTGAGTCCTGAGTAGGTCACAAAACTTGTGATGATGATCTTCTCCTGTCTAGACCTTTCCCACTCTTTCTGGATGATTATAGAAGCACTGGCCATCCCTTGGCCCAGAGAGATTGGGCCAGCAGTTACTTCTGAGACTGGGGACATGAGCTCTCTCACCATCCAGGGACATGGCTATAAAGACCCAGGTTTGGGGGACACCTGTGCAATACCATGGGACTCAGCCTGCCACCCAGACAGAAACCACGCCATTTGGAACTCTTGAAAGCATTCAGAGCAGGAGAAATCTGCATGCCTATCCAAGTGAAACCCCACATTTAGTGGCCCCCTGGCGGCAAACCCTGAGCCTAACACTCATCCTGACCCACACCTTCAACTCAGACCCCCGGGAAGCTCGCACAGCATGGGCAGATCCCTGCTGAAATGATCCTAAGCCTTAACTTTAACCCTAGGTTAACTTCTGAGTGGTCTGTCCACAGAAGCGTGGCTCCAAAGCCACCGAGATGGGGACACCTGAGCAAGACCAGAAGACGCAGCCTGTCACCCAGAAGGAAAACAAGCCATTTGGAACTCCAGAAAGCATTCAGAGCATGAGTACACTGCATGCCCATCCAAGTGAACCCCCACTTTGATCGGCCCCTTGGCCGCTATCCATGAGCATGACACATACCCTGATGAACGCCCTTAAGGCAAACCACACGTACCGCACCACAGCGCCGGCAGTTCAGCTTGCCATGCTGCCAGGCCATAACCGTCACCCTAGGGAGGCTTCTGAGGGGTCTGTCCCCAGAGGTCTGGCTCCAAAGCCCCAAGGACTGGGGACTCCTAGCAATACAAGAGGACTCAACCTGCCAACTAGAAGGACCTGTCAACTCAACACGCCATTTAATCTCTGGAAAGCAGTAAGAACAGTGGAACTCTGAATGCCCATCCCAGCAAATCCCTACATTCAGCGCTCCCCTGGACACAAACCCTGAGCCTGAAACTCACCCTGACCCACACCCTCAACTCAGAAGCAGTGGAAGCTCACCGCAGCGCCTGCAGATTGGGGCTGACATTCCTCTAGTCCCTAACGCTAAACCTAGGGTGGCTTTTCAGGGGTTTGTCCCTAGAGGCCCCGATCCAAACTCCATGGATTGGGGACTACTGAGCAATACCATACGATTCAACCTGCCACCCAGATGGATTCCGTGAAAATGGACCTCTGGGAAGCATTCAAAACAAGAGGTATTCTGAATGCCAAACCAAGCAAATCCTACTTTCATTGGCCTGCAGGCCTCAAACCCTGAGCCTAACATTCACCCTGACCCATGCCCTTAACACAGAACCCTGGAAAGCTCGCCACTGCAATGACAGATCAGCATGCCATGCCCCTAGGTCTTACACCAAACCCTAGCATGGCTTCTAAGAGGCCTGTCCCCAGAGGCCCAGTTCCAAAGACCCAGGGATTGGGGACACCTGAGCAATAGCAGAGGACTCAGCCTGCCACCCAGAAGGAAACTGAGCCATTTTGAACTCTAGAAACCATACAGTGCAGGAGAAATCTGCATGCCCATTCCAGCGAACCCCCACTTTCTGCAGGCTACCTGGCTGCAAACCATGAGCCTAACACTCATTTGACCCACACTCTCAAATCAAACCCCTGGGAAGCTCAACCCAGTGCCAGCAGATGGAGCCTCCCATTCCTCTTGGCCCTAACCCTAACCATAAGGTGGCTTCTGAGGTGTATGGCCTCAGAGGCTGGGCTCCAAATCCCCAGGGATTGGGAATACCTGAGCAACACCAGAGAATTCAACCTGCCACGCAGTAGGAAACCACACCATTTGGAACTGTGGAAAGTTCTCAGAGCAGGAGATCTCTGCATGTTCATTCCAGCAAACTGCCAATTTCAGTGGCCCCCGGGACGCAAACCCTGACCCTGACACTTACCTTGAACCATGCCCTCAACTCAGACCTGGTGGTAGTGATAAGGAAATCTGTGACGTAAGATGGCGGACCGAGCCAGGCAGAGAGTCCCAGTCCTTGCCCCGGGGCTCTTTCAGGTTCTTTTCCCTGCCCCGCTTTCTGCATGCGCCAAAAGTGCCAAGTATGCAGAAGTAGAAGTGTATTAATTGCCCCCTTTGTGCTCAGGGCTCAGAGCATTGAAGATCACTGTACTCTGACACCGCTGGCATTAAATAAACCTCCTATCCTCCAAGAACTGGGGTGCCGCTAGGTTCTTCCATTGGGCGATCCAGTCCAGGTTCTGTAACATTTGGTTCCCTGACCAGGAAACCCAACCACACTGGCCCACTGTTGCCACCGGTTTGGGGCAATGGCGGGGTGGTGACAGAACGAGGGATTGTAACGGAGAAGGCATGCCCTAATATTCGGGATTCTCCCGCCCCAGTCGCCTTGGGCTGGCCCCACTCTGGTGTTTCCACTGGACTCGAGGAGACTTGGCAGGCGAGGACCTGGTCCCGATATCAGATTCTGGTAAGGCCATGGGTCCCAGGATCCAGACAGGCCCACCCCTATTGGGGTGGAAGGGGAGCCTGATCACCTCCCAGAGACCTCTTGGAGGTCTCACAGGTAGGGATTCCCAGGGAGGGAATGTAATAACTTCTGGAGTGTGAATGTGGGAGTGAATATGCAGTCCGACCTGGCTTCCTCAAGTGGACTGATTCTGTGACTCCATGGGCAGGCACCTTTCAGGTCCCCAGAAGTCTACGGAGTCTGAGTGGGCCCATCTGCAATTCCGTGGTGAATGGCATACAGTCTATGGCGGCATCAGAATAGTTTCTGATCGTAAGTCACAACACTGAGACCGCTATGGCTAAGCCTCACCCAAGCTCCTTTGGGACACGGTCAGACAGGCTTCTGATTGGTCTCCTCGTCTCGGTTGGCAACCCCCCACCTTTGTCTGTCTCTGCACCACCGCACACTAGGCAACACCATGGGGTCAGGGCAGAGTAAACCTATGGTTCTAGAGACCATGATCCAAAATTTCAAGAAGTGGTTTTCAGGAGACTATGGAGTCAGGATGAACCCCGGCAAGTTAAGAACCCTATGTGGATTGGAATGGCCCACCTTAGATGTCGGGTGGCCTTCAGAAGGGACATTGCATGTCCCAATGATTCTTTGAGTATGGCGAGTCATAACAGGAGAACTAGGACACCCTCACCAGTTTCTGTACATTGACTTCTGGCTAAGAACTGCTCAGACCCTTCCCCCCTGGATGCGATTTGCTTGCAATAGGGAGGGACAGGCCAGGGTCTTAATTGTCTCATCCAAGTGACCTAAAGAAAATCAGCAAAAGCCCCAATCTCCACAAATCCTGTTCGGAGATCCCAAGGATGAACCGACCCTGCCCCCACCGTACGTACCCCCAAGACTGCCTACACATGGCCCTTCAGCTCCAGACACACTGCCGCCATTGGTTTCACCAGCGCCCCCAGGCCCAGAGGATCCATAGCGCCCCCAGACCCAAAAGATCCACTTTCTCCAGGACCAGCAGCCAGGCTATGCTCCAGACCAGGGGCAAGCACCCTCCAAATGCCGGTACAAGAGACGCAGGAACCCGAGAGGCGCGATGAAGAATGGACGGTCCAACCCTGCCATTCCATGATGTTATTATCAGCCCTTATCCACAACCAACCTACTCAACTCTAAACATAACACCCCATCCGACTCTGAGAATCCACAGGCCATGGCAGACCTCATAGAATCCCTCTTCCATACTCATCGGCCACCCTGGGAAGACTGCCAACAGTTACTCCGCACCCTGTTTAATACAGGGGAAAGGAAGAGAATAATGATAGGTGCACGGCAGGACCTGGAAGAGCATGCACCAGTGGGAGTCATCGACCCTGGTGCCTGGGCTAACACATCCGCACCCGAAGAGCACCCAGCATGGGACTTCACCACAACCGAGGAACAGGCCCACATCCGCAAGTATCAGGAGGCCCTCCTCCAGGGAATCCATGGAGGAGCTAAGAAAACCATGAACATGACTAAGGTATCCTCGGACACAACCAGGGGAGTCCCCTGGGGACTACTACAAATGACAATGTGAAGCCTACAGGATATACACTCCATTTGACCCCAAGGCACAGGAAAGCCATCAGATGGTAAACACCACGTTCGTGGCTAAGGCTTCTTCAGACATCAGAAAGAAACTTCAGAAACTAGAGCGTTTTGCCTGGATGAACATCACCCAACAAATCGAGATTGCCAGTAAGGTCTACATGAACAGGGAGGTTGCAGCTGAATGGGAAGCCGACAAAACGATGAAAAAGAAAGTCAGCTTCCATGCTGCCACCCTGAATGAAAAGGACAACACAAAGATGGGGAGACCCCAAGCACTGAAAGGGGGGAAGCCCAGAACCCCCTTGGCAAGGGATCAATATGCCTACTGTAAAGAGAAAGGGCATTGGAAAAACAAATGTCCCAAACGGGGAAAGGCTCAGAAGCCCAGCCGGTACAAGGAAGAACCCCAAGGGGAGGACCTCATAGGCCTTGCAGGAATGGACTCAGACTGAGGGGGACCAGGCTCTTTCTTCCTTGGCCCCCATGAACCCACGGTCAAAATGAAGGTGGGGGGCCAACCAGTGACTTTTATGGTTGATACTGGAGCCAAGCACTCTGTTGTAACCTCCCCAGTGGCACCTTTCAGCAAAAGGACTGCAACCATCCTCGGCGCCATGGGGATACGGGTGGTACAACAGCCCTTTCCCAGGCTCCCAGTGCAAACTCGGGGGCCACAAGGTCCAACACACATTCCTTTATCTGCCTGATTGCCCCATTTCTCCTGGGCCAAGATATACTCTCCAAGCTTAGGGCTCAGATAACATTTGAGCCCACTGGACACACTAGCCTCCGACTGAACCCAAGGCAAGAGGAGATGGCGTCTCTAATACTAGCAATTACCACGCCAAGGGAAGAAGAATGGAGGCTATTCTGTGCCCAGGACCAACCTAGCAGCCTGCCAGAGTTCAGACTTGTCTTCCCTTCAGTATGGGCTGAAAACAACCCACCTGGACTAGCCCAGAATTGGGCCCTTATCATTGTTGAACTCATCCCAGGAACCCAACCTCAGAGGCAAAGGTAATACCCCCTTCCACAAGAAGTTAAGATCATCGTCCAGGAACATCTGACCAAACTCAAAGAAGCAGGTGTTTTAGTCGAGTGCCAGACAGCCTGGAATACCCCACTCCTGCCAGTCAAGAAGCCAGAAGGGGATACTGACCAGTTCAAGATGTAAGGCCATCAACAAGGTGACCATCTCTCTGCACCTAGTGGTCCCGAATCCATACACCCTCCTCGGGCAAATCCCAGGTTCGGGCAGATGGTTCACGTGCCCAGATTTGAAGGATGCCTTCTTCTGCCTCTGCTTAGCTCCCCAGAGCCAGCCACTATTTGCCTTTGAAAGGTCTGAACCTGATACAGAGTGCCAGATGCAACTGACTTGGACGCGCCTCCTGCAGTGGTTTAAAAAACTCACCAACCCTCTTTGGGGAAGCACTGGCCATGGACCTTGCCAGCTTCCCAACAGGGGCCACATGATGCACCCTCCTCCAGTATGTGGATGACTTCCTCCTTGCCAGTTACACAAGAAGACTGCACAAATGGCGCAAAGGCCCTCGTACAGCTCCTGTCAGACTTGGGGTACCGAGCCTCATGGAAGAAGGCATAAATCTGCCAAAAACAGGCCTGGCACCTTGGTTTCCTCCTCACCCAAGGGAAAAGAGAACTAGGGCCGGAGAGGAAAAGGGTCATCATCTGCCTGCCACAGCCCCAGACAAAAAGGGGCCTTCGAGAATTCATGGGGGCTGCAGGATTCTGCCACAGCTGGATCCCTGGATTCTCGGCAATGGCAAGACCACTGTATGATCTCTTAGGGGGACCAGATCGAGAACACCCTACCTGGACTGAGGAAGCAGAAGCCGATTTCACAGAGATAAAGACCACCCTGTGGTAGGCTCCAGCCCTGGGCCCACCAGATGTAGAAAAACCCTTCAATCTCTTTGTGCATGAAAAGGAAAAAATAGCGCTTGGGGAACTCACCCAGAATGTTGGACCCTGGCAATGGCCAGTTGCTTACCTGTCAAAGAAGGTGGACCCCATGGCAAGGGGTGGCCGCCATGCCCCAGGGTGCTGGCAGCCACAGTCCTACTCATCAAGGAGGAGAACAGACTTACCCTGGGGCAAGAACTTAACCCTCATGCAGTTGTTTCCCTCATGAACGCACAGGGACACCTGTGCCTTTCCAACTGTCAGCTAGCACAACACCAAGGGCTCCTCTGAGACGACCCGTGGGTCACCCTCAAAACAGTAAGGACATTAAATCAAGCAATGCTTCTCCCTACAAAAGAGGGCAAACCAGACCATGACTGCTCCGAGGTGATTGATCAAGTCTACGTGAGCCATCCAGATCTTCGGGATCAAGCCATAAAGAATCCAGAGCTCACGCTGTTAAGTGATGGCAGCAGTTAACTAAAAGATGGTGCCCGGTAAGTGGGTTATGTATTAACCACAACCACTGAAGTCCTAGAAGCTAAGGCATTACCGGCTGGATGGCCAGCTCAACGGGCTGAATTATATGCCTTAGTCCGAGCCCTCACCCTCGATGAAGGCAAACAAGTCAACATCTATACTGACTCTTGGTACACCTCTGCTAATGTATATATACATGGAGCTATCTACAAGGAAAGGGGCCTCCTAAGCACAGCAGGAAAAGTTATCAAGAACAAAGAGGAGATACTGAGACTCCTTGAAGCCATCTAGCTTCCAAAGGAAGTAGCAATCCTGCACTGTAAGGGACACCAGAAAGGAGACAGCCCCGTAGCACAGGGCAATTGTCTGGCAGATGAGGCAGCCAAGACCACAGCCAGTGAGGACATGGACAGAGCCCCTTCCCTCACCATGGTCCTAACACCCCCGGAAGAAGTCCCTCCATACAGTTACACTAAAAAGGAAAAGGAATGGGCCATGGCTGAGGGTGCCACCCTCACTGAAAAGGGATGGTGGATGATGCCAGATGGGCACATCTTTGTTCCAACAGCAACTGGAGGGCATCTAGTCAAAGAATACCACCAACTCACTCATCTGAGAAAAAGTGCATTATAGGCCCTTCTTAAGAAGCACTACTACATCAGTCAGCTGCCAGCACTATGCCGAGCAATGAGTGAATGATGCATAACGTGGTAAAAATAATGCTCGGTCTGCACCACGGCTTCCATCAGGTGTCCAGAGGATGGGAGCAACCCCCTTCAAAGAACTAGAGGTAGACGTCACAGATTTGCAACCAAGCAGGGGGTTCCGATATCTCCTAGTAATAGTATGCACATACTCTGGGTGGGTCAAAGCCTTCCCAACTAGGACAGAGCAAAGCTGGGAAGTAGCTAAAGTCCTCTTGTGGGAGATCGTGCCCCAGCTCGGCCTGCCATTAACAAACCATAGTGACAATGTACCCGCATTTGTGACAGACATTGCACAGGTCTTGACCAAGTCTCTCAATATCACCTGGAGACTCCATATCACTTACCGGCCCCCAAGGTCAGGGAAAGTAGAGCAAATGAATCGCACCCTCAAGGGATCCTTAGAAAAGTTTTGTCAGGAAACTAACCCCCCACAGCCAGATCTGCTACCCGTGGTTCTCCTGCATGCTTGATGCACAGATGGGACATCAGGTTTCTCCCCATTTGAATTAACATATGGATGGCCTCCACTGTACTTGGAAAGCCTTCAGGAAACTTGCATTGGGTTCGAGATAAAGGGATACAGGAGCAGCTTCAGGCCCTGGGGGCCACCCTACAGAAATTACAAAACTACACCATTGAAAGGGCCCCAATCTCCTTAGGATCTCAGATACAATCCTTCCAGACAGAGGACTCAGTTTGGGTCAAAGATTGGAAGAAAGACTCCCTCAAAACACAGTGGACAGGGCCTCACACTGTTGTTTTAAATGCCCCTACTACCCTCAAGGTCTTGGGTGTCACCCCGTGGGTCCACCACTACAGAATGAAGAAAGCTCATTAATTGGACGAGGAGCCGCGCCAGTGGAGAGTCCAGACAGACTTCACGAACCCACTACGGCTTCACCTTCAACGAGACCGCACTGATTGATGGACACCTTTTCACCGTGGTCCATGCCTCTCATCAGCATGATTTCCCTCATCTTGGGAGTCGGACTCTACACTGTTGCCCCTCCTGACTGGACTTTCCCCCAGATGCTTGCTACTGTCATTGCTTATTGGTTGTCCCTAGGGTGTGTTACTGCACTTGCTTGTCCACGGGTTTCATCTGCTAATTGGTTAGCCATGATGGCTCTCTCTACCTAAGGTCACAGATCCCAATTTTACTGGCCCTCTGCTGTCTACTCCTGAGCGCATTTCACCATGTTTTTCCTGGCCCTAGTCAGTCCCGGTCTTCTGCTACCTGGTGTGCTGTTCCTCCGCACTGCCTCTAGCTTCCCCAGCCAGGCAAGGGGGACAAAATCTCATATCACCATTACTGGCAAATGGACTTTCCAGCTTATCCCCCTCAATTCCGCACCAGTACCCCCACTGACTTCTTCCACTTGGGATGGGCACACACCAAAAGTTAACTTGTATTTTGATGGATGCCAGCTTCTTGATACCTCCTGGGAACATCACAGACGGTGTTCCTACCATTGCCCTCACTCAGGTTACCAGCTGGTAGATATCTACATCTGTGGGGCTCCTATGCCTCAACAGCCAAACACCTGCCCTCGGTTCTGCTCAGAAGCCTGGGGATGTCCATCGTTGGTGGCAAATTGGCTGGGAATGGAATGATGGCCCACCAGGTGGTGGCACCTCAAACAGTGCAATGACATCCAGATTTCCTTGTCACGCAATGCCACCCCATCCTCTTACTCTAACAATAACTGTATACCGCTCCCCCTCTCAGTCTTAGAACCCAATGCCACATCATGGGCTACAGGAATCATTCTCCTATTGGGCCAATATCACCCTATGGGGATGGACCCCATGGCCAAAGTTATGATTAAGTCCATGTTCACGCCAAGCCTTACAGTCAACCCCCAGAGTCAGACAGAAAATAACTCACCCTGGCGCATCCCTGGGTCCCCCATCCCCACACAGCAAGCAACTATAGCGCAACTGTTAGATATGATTAACACCTCCAACCAAGCGCTTAACCACTCAAATCCGCCCCTACCGTCTGACTGCTGGATCTGTATAAAGCCTGGTCCCGTCCAATACCTAGGTGTCATCCTCAACCAATCTACTGTGTCACCTCCCACCTCAGTACCAGGGACCTCAGATTATCCCTTTCTGGCTCTGGTACTGCTGTATGGCAACACTTCTTCTCCCATCATGGGCCACAGTCGGGTCTGTGTGCCTAACAACCCTTTTCTGGCTTGTGATCAAGGTGTATACATCTGCACCACCCCGCACAATCAGTCATTCACACGTGCCAGTCTCTTACCCGATTTTCAGTCCTCCCTTGAGGCGATGCCCCACTCATATGGAGACGCCCTAGCCACCCTTGATGCTCCCCCGTGGCCGTCCCTCTTATTGTGAGCCTGCTGGCTGCATCATGTGTTGCCTTCGGTGCCACTGGCTTCGGGATGTCTCAGGTTCAGTACCAGGAGTTAACTCAACAACCCGCCGCAGTGTTTTCTGCCCTTGCTCAGTCGGCCCTGGCCCTGCGGCACCAACTCGATTCACTTGCCTCAGTGGTCCTCCAAAACTGGTGTGGGCTCGACCTACACAGTGTCATGCGTGGGGGGGGGGCTCTGCCTCTTCTTATAGGAGGAAAGTTGTTTCTATGCTAATGAGTTGGGGGTGGTCCAAGAAACTCTGACCCAATTACAGGAATGAGTACATCGCTGGAGGGAATTACTCCAGCAGACAACTTGGTGGGATACCCTCCCACAATGGTTCCCTTGGTTCGCCCCCTTCATTGGCCCCCTGCTATTGCTTCTCCTCATAGTAGCATTTGGTCCTTGTATTCTTAATGCCCTTACTAGGTTTATCACTACTCAAATTGCTAAAATCAGACTCCAGTTATTCCTTACTCACTATCGCCGCTTAAAAGATGATGATGATGCCCTCTAAACTAGGTGTTTAAGGGAGCATCAAGGATGGAATGATAAGGAAAATCTGTGTCCTAAGATGGCCGACTGAGCCAGTGAGACAGTCTCAGTCCTTGCCCCACAGTTCCTCCGGGTTCTTCTCCCTGCCCCGCCTCACATGCCAAAAGTTCCAAGTATGCAGAAGTCGAAGTGTATAAATTGCCCCCTTTGTTTGTGATTGGGGCTCAGACCATTGGAGATCACTCTCCTCTAAGCCCACCAGCATTAAATAAACCTCCTATCCTCCAAGATCTCCAGGTACCACCAGGTTCTTCCATCAGGCGATCCAGTCCAGGTTCTGTAACAGAAGCGCGCCATAAGCTGGCGGATCGGTCCTGCCATGCCCCTATGTCCTAAACCTGACCCTAGGTGGGCTTCTGAGGTGTCTGTCCCAAGAGGCCTGTCCCAAAGCTCCAGGGACTAGAGACACCTGAGCAAAAACAGAGGACTCAGCCTGCAACTAGAAGGAAAACTTGCCATTTGGAACTCCGGAAAGCATTCCAAGCAGGAGAAGTCTCCATGCCCATCTCAGTGAAAACCCACATTTAACCACCCCTGTATCCAAACCCTGAGCCTGAACACACCCTGACCCACACCCTCAACTCAAACCCCAGGAAGCTCGCCACAGTGCCAGCAGATTGGGCCTGCCATGCTCCAGGGCCCTAAAACTAACCCTAGGATGGACTCTGAGGGGTCTGTCCCCAGAGTCCTGGCTTCAAAGCCCCAGGGATTGAGGACATCAGAGCAGTACCAGAATATTAGCCTTCTACCCAGAAGGAAACCGCACCTTTTGGAATTCTGGAAAGGTTTCAGAGCAGGAGAAATCTGCATGCATTTCCCAGTGAACCCCCACTTTCAGTGGCTTCCTGGCCACAAACAACGAGCCTGACACTCACCTGGACCCAAGCCCTCAACTAGGATACCTAGGAAGCTCGCCACAGTGCTAATAGATTGGGCCTGCCATGCCCCTAGGCCCTAACGCCAACCCTAGGTTGGCTTCTAAGGGCTCTGTCTCCATAGGCCTGGCACCAAATCCCCAGGGGTTGTGGCACCTGAGTAAAACCAGAGTACTCAGCCTGCCACCCGGAAGTAAAGCATGCCATTTGGAGCTCCAGAAAGCATCAGAGCAGGGAAACTCTGCATGCCCATCCCAGGAAACCCCCACAGTAAGCGACACCCTGGCTGCAGACCCTGAGCCTGACATTCACCCGGAACCATGCCCTCAACTCTGGTCCCCGGGAAGCTCGCCACAGCACCAGTAGTTCAGGCCTGCCATGCTCCTAGTTCCTAACTCTAACCGTAGGTTAGTTTCTGAGGGGTCTGTCCCCGGATGCCTGGCTCCAAAGTCCCGGGGATTGTGGACACATCAGCAGTACCACAAGACTCAGCCTGCCACCCAGATGGAAACCACACCATTTAGAACTTCGAAAAGGTTTCAGAGCAGGAGAAATCCGCATGCCTTTGCAAGCAAAACCCCACTTGAAGTGGTCTCCTGGCTGTAAACCCTGTGCCTGATACTCTCCCTGACCCACCCATGTCCTTAACTCAGATCCCCGGAAAGCTCACCATGGTGCCGGCATAACGGGCTGGCCATGCTCCTAGGACCTAACTCTAAACCTAGGTGGCTTCTGAGGGGTCTATCCTCAGAGTTCTGTTTCCAAAGCCCCAGGGATTGGGGACACCTGAGCAATACCATAGGACTTAGTCTGCCACCCAGAAGGAAACCGCACCATTTGGAACTTGGAATGCATACTGAGCAGGAGAACTCCGTATGAACATCCCACTAACCCCCACTTTCATCGGCCCCCTGGGGGCAAACCCTGAGCCTAACACTCAACTTGACCCACACCCTCAGCTCAGCCCCAAGGTAATCTTGCCACAGTGCCAACAAATGGGGCCTGCCATTCCCCATGGCTCTAACCCTACGTTGGCTTCTGAGAGTTCTGTTCCCAGAGTCCGAGCTCCAAAACCCAGGATTGGGGACACCTGTGGATTACCAGAGGACTCAACCTGCCATTCAAAAAGAAACCACGTTTTTTTTGAACTCTGCAAAGGACTCAGAGTGGATAAATCTGCATGCCCATCCCAGCAAACCTACAAATTCATTGGTCCATTGGACACACACCCTGAGCCTGACATCACCCTGACCCACTCCCTCAACTCAGACACCAGAAAGGTCGCCGCAGCATTGGCAGTTCAGGCCTGTCATGCCCCTAAGCACTAACCCTAACTCTAGGTTCGCTTCTGAGGCATCTTCCCCCAAAGCGGGACTCCCACTACACAGGTTTTTGGGACTCCTGAGCATTAGC
>NW_027397473.1:0-326 GCF_003265705.2 Callorhinus ursinus | reverse complement strand
CATGCCCCTAGGCCCTAACCCTAACCGTAGATTGGGTTCTGATGGGTCTCTCCCCAGATGTCTGGCTACAAAACCCTAGGTATTGGGGTCACCTGAGCAATACGAGAGGATTCAGCTAACCATCAAAATGAAACCGTGCCTTTTGGAACTCCATAAAGGATTCAGAGCTGAGAACTGTTCATGCCCATCCCATCGAACCCTCATATTTGGTGGCCCCCTGGCCATAAACTTTGAGGCTGACACCCACAGTGATCAACTCTCTAAACTCAGACCCCCACGAAGCTCTGCCCAGCGCAGGCAGATCTGGCCTGCTGGCACCTGGGCCC
>NW_027397472.1:0-28031 GCF_003265705.2 Callorhinus ursinus | reverse complement strand
GGTTGTCCCTTGCCTGCCGGCGTGTCAGGTACCTCATAGCTTCTTCCTGAGTGTTATGAGTTTTCAGATTGTCAAATGAGCTTTATTCTCCTACTAACTTTCTAACTGAATGTCGCACTTTCTCAGCTCACATAACTTTCAGGAGGTAACATGCCTGTCAACTGAATATCCAGTAGGTCTTATATATCCTTACTGGAGTATCAGGAGCCATCATCTCCTAACCCTAACCCTAACCCCTACCCCTAACACCTACCCCTACCAGTAACCCTCACCCTCACCCTCACCGCTCACCCTCACCCTAAACCCTAACCCTAACCCAGACCCTAACCCTAATCTGTTCAATAACCCTAACCCTACCACTAACCCCTAGCCCTAACCCCTACCCCTATCCCTAACCGTAACCCTAACACTCACCCTCACCAACACCCCTACCCCTCACCCTAAACCCTAAACCTAAACCCTAACCCTAACCCTAAAACTCACCCTCACCCTCAACCTAACCCTAAACCTCACCCTAACCCAGGGTTGCTCAGCAGAGAATCTGGAAGGCCGGCCCTCCAGGGCCCCTGCTAGCCCAGCCAGAGACTCCCTGAGCCCAGAGAGAGCCCTCCCCTGCCTGACCAGCCACGTGCTGGCCCCTGACTTTCATGATGGCCTGTTCTTGACCTTGAAGGTGAGCTGGCCGACTAGGAGGGGAGTCCAGCTGGTGGGACAGGCTATAGTTACAGGACAGAGTGATTCGTCTGAGCTAGCAGGAACCGAACTCTGGTCTCCCTCCCGGAGCCTGAGTGGGAGCTGGAATCTGGGTGCTATAGGGGCCAGCACACAGCAGGGTCTGCACTGACCAGGGAGCCATGGTCCCCAGGGAGAGTCCACTCTGCCCTCTCCCCGCTCTTGCCTGGCCTCACCTCTCCTCACTGTGGGGATGCATGACCCAAAACCAGGCCCCATAGGGATGGCTCGGTGCCAGCTTGAAATGATTTTGCAGCCCACAGAGCTCCTGGATTTCCTGGGGCCGGAGGGAGGACTGGCTGTGGACCAGGACTGGGCTGGGGAGGATGCAGGGCCTTGCGGAGAGTGAAGGATGGGGCAGGGGCCGAGTCCTGGGGCCACTGCTCATGTCTACAAAGGGCTGAAATCCCTGAATGCCCATGGGGTCTCTCATTACAGTAACGACCCCCTTCACACTTGGGCATCCTGCTGGTGGGCCCATCCTCCCCGGCCTCCTTCCTGCCCCTCTGACTCCAGCCGGGGCTGCAGCCAGGGACAGGCTGGACGTCCGTCCCAGGTCCTGCCAGGAAGACAAGGCAGAAGGAGGATAGGAGAAGGGGAAGGGGTGGACTGATCTTCTTCCTCTCCTGAGTCGGCCTCCACTGATCCCTCCAGGTCCTCTAGCCCAGCTCTGCACTTAGCTGGACGCTGAGAGGGAGTCTGCATTCCAGGCCAGCTGGGTGGGGGGTATTCAATGACCTGTGCGTCCCCAGATGTCCTACCTACCTGGCCTTGCACCCTAAGGCCTGCCGCCCAGGGTGGGCGTGGGTGCGGGCCCCAGCGGACTTTGCGGCCACAGAGCAGTTGGCTGTGGTGAGGAAATGTGGGGGACTGGTCAGGTGCATAGCCATGGGTCTCGTGTATATCTGCCGCAGGGCTGGTTCACCGTACAGGTGCTGTGTGCAGGTCCCCCTTGCACACCTGGCCATGACACACCTGGGTGTCCCTCTCGGTGGGGAGGCCTGTGTGCCTGGTGCACCTGTCCCCCACCTACCCCTGGAGGAACGGCCACGTTCAAGCGTTTCCATGTCCAACCCTCAGGGACAGTTGGGAACCTGGGTCAAGTGAGGCAGGGATTGGGCCAGGACAACTGAGGGGTGCAGAGCCCAAGGAGCAGGGATGCTCTCCAGTCCTAGGCCAGACCCAAAACTCCCATGAGGTTCGCTTTGGGGGTGAGAGCCCCTCAGATCCTCGGGGATAACTACCCACCATGTCCCATGTTGGGACATGACCTTGGCATCCCCAGGCACGTAGAGGCATGCGCACCTGCACACCCAACCACACACACAGGATACTCTAACTGCACAGCTGGGGGTCAGAAGGGGAGGACACCCTGGGATCGAGGTGGAGGACAAGGCGGAAAGAAGAATGAGGTTGAAGATGGTTGGGCCATGGGGCAGGGCATCAGGACTCCCGGCAAGGACACAGATCCAGAGCATGGGGAGGGGAGACAGGCCAGGCTGATGGTGAGGGCTCCCCAAGGGACCCAGGGGGTTGCCAGGGCACTGGGAAAAGACAGGGTCTGGGTTCCGGTGTCCACCACCACCCTCAACACGTGGGAATAGGAAGAGATACCCACCCCCAAGTCCAGAGGGCTAAAGCACAAAAGGCCTCAGCTTACTCTGTTGTCACTTGGGCTGCAGAGATGCAGTGTCCCAAGGGTCCCACAGGCTTGTAGAAAGAGCGTGTTGGCCTTGGATCTCCATCCCTGACCCACTGTGCTCCCAGTGCTGGGAAACTGCTTTGTAACCCCTCGAGGTCCTTCTCAGCAAAGGACACACTGTGGGCTTGGGGGGCTGAGGACCTGGCTACGCAGAACTTGACAGAGCACTGGGCCACCAGTCTGGAGACCAAGGTCAGGGATCTCCTTGTTGCAGCCTCAGGGTCCCCATGTGGAAGAGTATCCCGAATCACTGCTCTGGTCAGGGTGAGGAGGCCTTAGGAAGGAATGGAGCACCAGGACCAGAGAAGGAAACAGGGACAAGGGAGGCTTCTGAGGTTTCTCACATCGCCCATGGAACACACAGATCCTGCTCCTGGGAGAGACACAGACACAGAGACAGATAAGGAGACAGAGAATGAACACAGGACAGAGAGAACCAGGAGAAGTCATAGACTTTCCTCCATCAGCTTGGAAATGACATCCCAGCATTTTGTGCCATTCCATTCATGTGAGCGCCGTCACACAGGCCATCCACCCTGGAGGGGAGGGGATTGCACAGGGATGTGTGACCAGGACTCAGGGGTGTCAGGGACCACTGTGGGGACTGCCCAGCACACGGGCACAGTAGGCCCTGGGACCTGAGCCTAACCCTAATGGGAGCCCCTGGAAGTCTGTGTTGTGAGAGGACAAGGTCAGAATCAGTTCATTACTACCTTCCCAAGGGGGCTGGGACACAGGCAGGAGAGGGGTGGCTTTGCCTGGACCCCAGAGCAGAGCCAAGCCCCTCTGAGCTATGTTCCATGCCAAGCCCAGCTCCTGGCTCATCCTTGCATTGCCAAGTATGCACCAGCGTCCCCAGAAGTAGAAGCCAGAATACCCCGATGTGCAGATGGGGAGCCTGGGGAGGCCCCAAGAAGCACAGGGACTGTCCAGGGTCATAGCCCTGGGCACACAAGGAGTCCGGCATGAACCCAGCTCTGTGTCCTCACAGCAGGGACACCGGCTGCACCCAGGCCTCCCGGGGGCTGTGGGTGGGCTGTGTGGGTGTCACTGTATGGATGGGGCATGCAGGGAGGGTAAGCATTGAGCAGCAGGGGAGGGGGGCCCTTGGGAGGCTCTTATGTGAGGAGGAATTTGGGTAAGGAGACTCCAGGCAGTAGTGACCTCACTTCCCTGACAACAGAGCCGAACAGAATTTGGAACCCTGGTAACCAGGCACCCACATTCCACACACAGCCCCCTGCCCAGCTCATTTCGTTGGAGATCCTCAAACCAAGATGCTCACATGCTGCTTTCCGATGCCTGGAAGTTGTAGGCAGAAGAAAGCGCACCCTGCAGACGCTGTTCCCCACTGGGGATTTCATGTCCGGGCTCCCCACCGCCTATGGCCATTTGGCCAGAAGGACAGAAAGGTGACAGCAGGAGGCCCAAGGCCAGCCACCCAGCCCCACTCGTTCTGATGACCTGTGTAGCCCCAGGTGCCCTCCCTGTGTGTGTGTGCGTGTGTGTGTGTGGGGGGGGGTGGGTGCATGTGTGTGGATGGGGGTGTGTGTCTGTGTGTGTGTGCGTGTGTGTGTATGTGTGTGTAAAGAGGGGTCATGCAGCGTGGGGCCACCCCGAGCAGGAGCAGGCTGATGGGGGTCAGGTACCCGGTGGGCAGGTCATGTTCAAGGTCAAGGCTGGCAGTATGGGATGGGGTGTGAAGGCGCTGCCCTTTCTGCCCAAGGTTTATCCCGATAGCCATTCAGCGATGGGTCACTGCATCCCGGATGCAGGGCTGTGGACGCACAGGTCTGTGTCTGATCTGGGAGCAGCAGGGGGACTGGGCAGAAGGACAGTGCGGATGGCCAGGCAGGGCTGTGGTGCCTCGGGGCCGGCTACCGATCCCTGTGTTTGCAGAAGGACATGGAGGACATGGAGAGGCAGCTAGCGGATAGGCCCTCCTCCCTGACAGAGGGGTTGACCCCACAGGCATCCCGAGAAACAGGTGCTGGGGATTGCTGGGCAAGACCTCTGACACCACGCAGACCACTGTCCCAGGTGGTCGTCCACCGAACAGTGGTCCAGGAGCCAGAGCCCACGGAGGCCAAGGCCGAGGGTGAGAAGGCTGGGGCTAGGTGTTTGTGGTGTGTGGGGACAGGTCGGTGCTGGCCCCACAGGGAGGAGACCCCAGAGGCTGGTGTGGGGCCAGGAGCAATGACTGGGCACAGAGCACACAGCAGGTGGACTGCAGTTGGGGAGACAACCCCATGAGGGGTCCTTCCCGGCTGTGGCTTCTCTGGGAGGCCCTGGGCTGGGCTCTGCCTCTGCAAAGGCCCAAAGAGAGCAGGCACAGGGGTGAGCTTTTCTCCTCTCACAGCTGCTCCACCACCTGAGGAGCTAGAGCCGGACCTGGAGGGAGGGGTGGTGCCTGGAGTGACTTCAGGAGGAGACCAGGAGCCGGCAGGTGACCTGGCACTTGCCCACGGAGAGCCTGGCGCTGTCCAGGAAGAACTGGCACCACCTCCTGCCCCAGCCCCTGCCCCTGCTACAGTTCCTGCCACTCCCCCTTACCACACCCCAGCCCCTGCCCCTGCCTCGGACCCAGATCCTGCCCCTGCTCCTGCCCCTATCCTAACCCCTGCCCCTACTCCTACTCCTGCAGGGCTCCCACAGACACATCCAGAGCCCACAGCCCTGCAGGGAGAGCTCCTTGTACAATTACCCTTATTTCCATCGCCAGAACCCGAGACCCCGCCCCAGTGTTTCATCCCCTCCCCCTGTGTTCTTTCTCTCTGGTACATATTAACTGTTATTTTATCCTTCCATGTCCTATATACTGTGTATTATTTGTTTTAAATAAAATTACTTGTTTTCAATTGAAAACGTCATGAGCATTAAGTACAAGCCCAACGCTGTGCCACCACACCCCAGAACATTGCCGCAGAATATCTCATTCCCCAAAGGAATCGCCGAACCAGAAGCCTTCCTTGCCTGTTTCTCCTACAGCCCAGACCATGGAAACCCCTAAACTGCTTTCTCTCTCTGTTCCTTTACCTATTCCTGATGTTTCTGTAATTGGAATCACACAATAGTGGCCTTTGTTTCTGCCCCCCTATTTTCGATGGGGACTCGTTTTCTTCTGTATTTATTTGTCATAAAATTTCCCTTATTTGATATTTACATCCCCGATGGATTACACATGAGATGTAATCATAGATTACATAGATTACAATTTCTAAAGGGAATGGTGGGCACAATCTCGGGGCCGAGACCCCTGGTCCTGCTGGAACACCACAGCCTGACCCCAGACAGGACAGGGCTGGTTCCTCCTGTGACCCACACAGAAACCAGGGAAATGCAGAAAGCTGGAAGACACACCGCAAAGGACAAAAGCATTGCTCACAACCTAAGGCCAGAGAAAGGTTTCACCTGACTCTGGTCCAAAGCACGCTCCAAGTCACTGGGTTCCACAGGGACGGAGACCAAACACATGTAAGTGCAATGCGGAAGGATAGGCACGCAGGGAATATGTGTCAGAGATGCGGGAGCTCCTGCGGAAGGACTCCGGCAAAGGAAACCCTATGGAGGCAGCTCTGGTCACCCTGAGACTGGTAGGTGTCTCTTCTGGGGACCAGCAGCCTTGGGGAGAACGTGAGGAAGATCAGGTCCCCTGGAGAGAACGGTGACAGGCACCTCTGTATGGGAGAACAGTGAGCAGCACTCATCCCAGGCCACAGGGGCACCCATCCTCAGCCTCGGACGCAGCCCCGGAAACTCTGGCTCGGGTTTTCACAGACGTATTGTCAGGAGTGTTCATCACAGCGGTGCTGGAGAGAGCAGGGAATGGAACAACACTAATCCCCAAGGAGATGGATGGGATCCATGGTCCCAGTTCTCATGATAGAATGCCCTGCAGCTACTGTCCTGGTGTCATCTGGGGCACAGGATCTGGGAAGCCCCTCCTGAGACCCACCCCTCCTGCCACCCTGCCCCTGGGAACATTGAGAATTGTTTGAGGAGGAGGGGGAGAGGATCCAGGAAGACAGTGGGTCCAAGGAGAAGGAAGGTCAGCATTGGGAGTACAGATGGACCTGCCCTGAGCCACCATCGAGGGCCCGGACTGGCTGTGATGCCCTCGGACCTCACCCCAAATAAGGACTCCTGATTTATGGACCCAGCTTCTGTGGCTTTACTCCCTCCCTCATTCCTTCTCTCCCTCATTCATTCCCCACATCCAAACCTCCCAACCCCTCCCTCCCTCCCTCTAGCCCTCCCTCCTTCCTCCCTCATTCAGCAGAGGATCAGGGGTCCCTGCTGTGTACTGAGCACTGGGGCTACATCAGTGAGCACCCCCCAACCCACATTGTCATGACTGTGGGAGGTGACGGATGCAGTCCTCATGTCTAGCAGTGGTGGTGAGCACCAGGAATCTGTTCCTGAAAACACAGGTCAGTTGCACAAAGAAACGAATGGAGAGACCCAAGCTTAGCACTTCCTCTAGAAAAATCTAGTCCTGAAAAGTGATGAAAAGTAAGTATACCCTAGACTTCATGCAATGTGAGTTCTACTGGCAGGTACCTACTGATTCCTAGAACCAACAAAGAGTAAATCATCCAGTGTCAACTGGGGTGTTGTGACCCAACTTTTCAGACCAAATGCCAGCATTTCAGCCAACATCTCCAGGGTCTCTGAGTTTTCACAAGGGTCTCTGCGATTCTCTGATGCTTCCATCAACCTCCTTGGGAAGCTCTGACCTGTCGTCTTCCTTGTCTCCTGCCTCCTCTGGGACCCTACTGTGGCCTCCCCGCCAGGGCCACCACCACCAGTAATCCCTGTGGCCCCTGGCCCGACACCCACATCCCACGCTGGGTCCTGTGAGCCCGGTGCTTTTTGCAAGGACCATGTGCTCCCTCTGGGGTCACTTGCCATCTCCCTTGAAGTGGCCTGCCTCTTCCTGCACTGGGTCACCTCTGAGCAGTCTGTGAGGATGGACTGTGCCCATGTCACAGGCATGGAAGCGAGATTCCAGAAGGTCCAGAAGACCTGCTCCCAGGCCCAGCGTGTGGAGCCTGGGTCAAGGATGGTCCACGAACAGAGGAATACTTGGGCCCAGGGAGACTGAGGGAGGTTGTGGCACAGTCAGCCTGCAGGAGGAGAGTTAGCACTGTGGCAAACTGGCGTACAGGCCTGTTGGGAGACCATGTCACACTGGCTCTGTCCCCAGGGCTGGGGGTTTTCAGAGTATCCACCCTCCGAGGCTGTAGGCTGACCGTGACTGGCAGGAGAGGAGGTCCACCTGATGCAGGAGAGAACCCTCAGGCAGAAAGGAGGGGGCAGGTGCTCCCCCAGCAGCTGGAGGAACTCGGGGTAGCCACCCTCTCAGGCTGCAGGATGGCAGTGGCTCGCAGGGAAAGAGGCACCTGGTACAGGAGAGAGCCCTCAGGCAGAGAGGAGTGGGCAGGCTCTCCCCCAGCAGCAGGTGCACTGGGGCAGGCTGAGGGATCATCCGTGGACAGCAGTGCCTGCAGTTGGGGTCTCCACACAGACCCCCCTCCTCAGGCTCAGCACAAGCTTGTCTGGATGGCCTTTGTCTCCCAAATACAAAGTCTGGCCCAGGACCCTCCTCAAGCCCCGACTCCCAATCCTTTGACCTCAGCTTAAGTGACAAGAAATGGCCAATAGTTTAGGTGGGGTTGGGTGCACAGGGACATTTGCTTTTCTGGCCCATGCTGTAACATTGCTGGCATTTTAAAGATCTCAGGGCTTTGATTCAAAAACATTAGGATGCCGCGGAACCCAGTCGGCTTTCTGGAAACCTCCTTCTGGGCCTTGCCGCCCTCCCATCCCACCAGTTCTGCTCAGAATCCCTCCAGGTCACAGACTCACAGTCTTGGCTCCTCAGATGCCCGGACAAAGCACCTTCAAAACGCGATCCCGGTGGGGCAGCAGGACACACTGCAGATTCCAGCAAATCTGCCGCGCAGAAACTGAGGGTACTGCTGGACGAGATGTCTGAAAACAGCCATGTCATCTTTCCAGGAAGATACCAGAGGCACAGGAGTAACTGAGGAGCATCTGAAAGTCAGGTAGGGGCAGTCAGAGCTTCCAGACCTTCTTCCCTAAAGCTCCTCATTCCTCAGCCTTTCTTCCAGTGGTTCTGCTTGGTATCTATTTGCCCCAACTGTTATCCATTGCCTTAGGCAGCAGAGATTCACGTATGCCTTTAAATCTTTTGGACATTGAATGTCCTCCAGTAGCCACTTCACTACTGGGAAAGTTGGTAGCAAACAAGAAGTCCCAGAGGACTCCAAGGGTCTGGACTTGGTGTTTCCCTCTCCTGAGATGGGGACACCTGTGGGAGGTGTAGGTGATCAGCTGGGGGAGGGGGTCAGGCACCTGCCGTGGACAGATGGGGTATAGGTGAGGCCCGAGGCCCCCGGAGTATGTGCCTGGCATCTGGCCTGAACAGGTCTTCAAAGCTGCAGACTGGCTGGGATCATCTTCAGGCTGAGGAGGAAGGTGAGGGGAGCAGAGGGGACTGAGGAGGTTCGGCTCAGACAGGAGAGGGCTGAGCCACACTTTGGGGGGAAAGTGGGTCAGGTTCAGGCTCCCTGCGACAGACCTTGAGGGCATTATGCCATGTGAAATAAGCCAATCCCTAAAGGACCGACACCGGAGGACCGCACTTGTGAGGGATGGGGAGCACTCCAATTCACAGAGGTGGAAGGAACTGCTGGGTGCCGGGACTGGGGAAGGGGAATGGGGGGTTAGGGTCCGTGGGTACAGGTTCAGTTTGGGATGATGAAATTATTGTGGCGATGGATGGAGGTAGCCGGTGCAGAACAGGGAATATACTTATTGCCACTGAAACGCACTTCATGGTATCAGCTGTATGTCCATTATGCCACAATACAAAAGAAGTGAGTCAGGACGTCGGGGCCATCGTGAGTCCCTGGAGGGCCCAGGAGCAGGGAGCCTGTATCTCCGTTCTTGCTCTCATGCTCTGCCCATTGTTGGGTGACTGAGCTCAGTAAATGCTTGCTAAGACACAGTGCAGGCAGCTGGTCCAGAGAAAGTGCACATGTTCAAACCCACTGGTGGGCACTGAGGAATCCCAAGGGGACGCGCATCCAGACAGAGTGAGTGCCCACATTTCACAAACATCAGCACAGAAATAGCCATTTGAAAGTCAGGGTTCACTGGGATGGACATGCAGATTTCTCCTGCTTTGAGTCCTTTCCAGGGATCCAAATGGTGTGGTTTCCTTCTGGATGGCATGCTGATTCTTCCAGTATTGCTCAAATGTCACCTTTATGGAACTTTTGATTCAGGCCGCTGGGTAAAGAATCCTCAGAAGCCAGCTTAGGCTTTGAGTTAGTGCTTGGTATCCTGGAAGCCCCAATCTGCCAACACTGTTGGGAGCCTCCGGGGGGCTGAGTTGAGGACATGGGTCAGGGTGTGTGTCGGCTCAGGTTTGCAGCCAAGGGGCCACTGAAATTAGGGGTTCATTGGGATGGCCATGCAGACTTCTCTTCTTTTCAGTCCTTTCCATAATTCCTAATGGCAGGGTTTCCTACTAGGTGGCAGCCTGAGTTTCTGGCATTGCTTTGTTACCCCAATCCATGGGGATTTGGAGCCAGGCTTCTGGGGAGAGACACATCAGACCCTATTCCAGGGTTATGGTTAGGGCCTATGGGCATGCGGGTCTGATTAGCCGGTGCTGTGGTGATCTTTCTGTGGGGTTGAGTTGAGGTCGTGGGTCAGGGTGATTGTCAGGCTCAGTGTTTGTGGGTAGGGAACTAATGAAAGTGAGATTCGTTGGGATGGGCATGCAGATTTCTTCTACTCTGAGTCATTTCTGGGGTTTCAAATGCCACCACTTCCTAATGAAGGGCATGCAGAGACCTCTGGTATTGCTCCTTTGTCCCGAATCCCTGAGGCTTTGGAGCCAGGCCTCTAGGGACAAACCCCTCAGAAGAAAACCTAGGGTTAGGGTTAGGGCCCAGGTGCCAGCAGGCCAGATCTGCCTGCGCTGGGCAGAGCTTTGTGGGGGTCTGAGTTTAGAGAGTTGATCACTGTTGGTGTCAGGCTCAGAGTTTATGGCCAGGGGGCCACCAAATATGAGGGTTCGATGGGATGGGCATGAACAGTTCTCAGCTCTGAATCCTTTATGGAGTTCCAAAAGGCACGGTTTCATTTTGATGGTTAGCTGAATCCTCTCGTATTGCTCAGGTGACCACAATACCTAGGGTTTTGTAGCCAGACATCTGGGGAGAGACCCATCAGAACCCAATCTACGGTTAGGGTTAGGGCCTAGGGGCATGGTTCTCTTGATATGCCAGCAATGTGGCAAGTTTCCCCGTGGGCTGGGTTGAGAGCCTGGGGCACGGTGAGGGTCAGGCTTAGGGTTTGTGGGAAGGGTGCCTCTGAATGTGGGAGTTCATTGGGATGGGCATGCAGATTTCTCCTGCTCTGAGCACTTTCCGGATTTCAAAATGTGTGGTTTCCTTCTGAATGGCAAGCTGAGTCCTCAGCTAATGCTCAGGAGTCCCAAAAACCTGTGTAGTGGGAGTCCCGCTTTGGGGGAAGATGCCTCAGAAGCCAACCTAGAGTTAGGGTTAGTGCTTAGGGGCATGACAGGCCTGAACTGCCAATGCTGCGGTGAAATTTCTGGTGTCTGAGTTGAGGGAGTGTGTCAGGGTGATGTCAGGCTCAGGGTGTGTGTCCAATGGACCACTGAATTTGTAGGTTTGCTGGGATAGGCATGCAGATTTATTCACTCTGAGTCCTTTGCAGAGTTCAAAAAAACGTGGTTTCTTTATGAATGGCAGGTTGAGTCCTCTGGTATTCCACAGGTGTCCCCAATCCTGGGTTTTGGAGCCCGGACTCTGAGAAGAGAACTCTCAGAAGCCAACGTAGGGTTAGAGCCATGGGGAATGGCAGGCCCCATTTGTTGGCACTGTGGCAAGATTACCTTGGGGCTGAGCTGAGGGTGTGGGTCAAGTTGAGTGTTAGGCTCAGGGTTTGCCCCCAGGGGGCCGATGAAAGTGGGGGTTAGTGGGATGTTCATACAGAGTTCTCCTGCTCAGTATGCATTCCAAGTTCCAAAAGGTGCGGTTTCCTTCTGGGTGGCAGACTAAGTCCTATGGTATTGCTCAGGTGTCCCCAATCCCTGGGGCTTTGGAAACAGAACTCTGAGGATAGACCCCTCAGAAGCCACCTAGGTTTAGAGTTAGGTCATAGGAGCATGGCAGCCCGTTATGCCGGCACCATGGTGAGCTTTCCGGGAATCTGAGTTAAGGACATCGGTGGGTCAGGGAGAGTATCAGGCACAGGGTTTACAGCCAGGAGACCACTTCAAGTGGGGTTTTGCTTGGAAAGGCATGCGGATTTCTCCTGCTCTGAAACATTTTCGAAGTTCTAAATGTTGTGGTTTCCATCTGGGTGGCAGGCTGAGTCTTGTGCTACTGCTGATGTGTCCACAATCCCCGGGACTTTGGAGCCAGGCATCCGGGGACAGACCCCTCAGAAACGAACCTACGGTTAGAGTTAGGAACTAGGAGCATGGCAGGCCTGAACTACTGGTGCTGTGGCGAGCTTCCCGGGGACCAGAGTTGAGGGCATGGTTCCGGGTGAATGTCAGGCTCAGGGTTTGCAGCCAGGCTATCGTTTACTGTGGGGGTTTCCTGGGATGGGCATGCAGAGTTTCCCTGCTCTGATGCTTTCTGGAGCTCCAAATGGCGTGGTTTACTTCCGGGTGGCAGGCTGAGTACTCCGGTATTACTCAGGTGCCACAACCCCTGGGGATTTGGTGCCAGGCCTATGGAGACAGAGCCCTTAGAAGCCAACCTAGGGTTGGCGTTAGGGCCTAGGGGCTTGGCAGGCCCAATCTATTGGCACTATGGCGAGCTTCCTAGGTGTCCTAGTTGAGGGCATGGGTCCAGGTGAGTGTCAGGCTCGTTGTTTGTGGCCAGGAAGCCACTGAAAGTGGGGTTTCACTGGGAAATTCATGCAGATTTCTCCTGCTCTGAAACCTTTCCAGAATTCCAAAAGGTGTGGTTTCCTTCTGGGTGGAAGGCTAATACTCTGGTACTGCTCTGATGTCCTCAATCCCTGGGGCTTTGGAGCCAGGACTCTGGGGGCAGACCCTTCAGAGTCCATCCTAGGGTTAGTTTTAGGGCCCTGGAGCATGGCAGGCCCAATCTGCTGGCACTGTGATGAGCTTCCTGGGGGTTGAGTTGAGGGTGTGGGTCAGGATGTGTTCAGGATCAGGGTTTGGATACAGGGGTGGTTAAATGTGGGCTTTCACTGAGATGGGCATGCAGACTTCTCCTGCTTGGAATGCTTTCCAGAGATCCAAATGGCAAGTTTTCCTTCTAGTTGCAGGCTGAGTTCTCTGTTTTTGCTCAGGTGTCTCTAGTCCCTGGAGCTTTGGGAAAGGCCTCTTGGGACAGACACTTCAGAAGCCCACCTAGGGTCAGGTTTAGGGCATAGGGGCATGGCAGGACCGATCCGAAAGCTTATGGCGCGCTTCTGTTACAGAACCTGGACTGGATCGCCTGATGGAAGAACCTGGTGGTACCTGGAGATTTTGGAGAATAGGAGGTTTATTTAATGCTGGTGGGCTCAGAGGAGAGTGATCTCCAATGGTCTGAGCCCCAAGCACAAACAAAGGGGGCAATTTATACACTTCGACTTCTGCATACTTGGAACTTTTGGTGTTTGCGGCGGGGCAGGGAGAAGAACCCGGAGGAGCTGTGGGGCAAGGACTGGGACTGTCTCACTGGCTCATTCGGCCGTCTTAGGACACAGATTTTCCTTATCATTCCATCCTTGATGCTCCTTTAAACACCTAGTTTAGAGGGCATCATCATCATCTTTTAAGTGGCGATAGTGAGTAAGGAATAACTGGAGTCTGATTTTAGCAATTTGAGTAGTGAAAAACCTAGTAAGGGCATTAGGAATATAAGGACCAAATGCTACTATGAGGAGAAGCAATAGCAGGGGGCCAATGAAGGGGGCGAACCAAGGGAACCATTGTGGGAGGGTATCCCGCCAAGTTGTCTACTGGAGTGATTCCCTCCAACGATGTACTCATTCTTGTAATTGGGTCAGAGTTTCTTGGACCACTCCCAACTCATTAGCATAGAAACAACTTTCCTCCTGTAAGAAGAGGCAGAGCGCCCCCCCCCCCGCATGACACTGTGTAGGTCGAGCCCACACCTGTTTTGGAAGACCACTAAGGCAAGTGAATCGAATTGGTGCCGCAGGGCCAGGGCCGACTGAGCAAGGGCAGAAAACTCCACCGCGGGTTGTTGAGTTAACTCCTGGTACTGAACCTGAGACATCCCGAATCCAGTGGCACTGAAGGCAACACATGATGCAGCCAGCAGGCTCACAATAAGAGGGACGGCCACAGGGAGCATCAAGGGTGGCTAGGGGGTCTCCATATGAGTGGGGCATCGCCCCCAGGGAGGACTGAAAATCGGGTAAGAGACTGGCACGTTTGCATGACTGATTGTGCGGGGTGGTGCAGATGTATACACCTTGATCATAAGCCAGGAAAGGGTTGTTAGACACACAGACCCGACTGTGGCCCATGATGGGAGAAGAAGTGTTGCCATACAGCGGCACCAGAGCCAGAAAGGGATAATCTGAGGACCCCGGTACTGAGGTGGGAGGTGACAGAGTAGATTGGTTGAGGATGACACCTAGGTATTGGACGGGACCAGGCTTTATACAGATCCAGCAGTCAGACGGTAGGGGCGGATTTGAGTGGTTAAGCGCTTGGTGGGAGGCGTTAATCATATCTAACAGTTGCGCTATAGTTGTTTGCTGTGTGGGGATGGGGGACCCAGGGATGCGCCAGGGTGAGTTATTTTCTGTCTGACTCTGGGGGTTGACTGTAAGGCTTGGCGTGAACATGGACTTAATCATAACTTTGGCCATGGTTCCATCCCCATAGGGTGATATTGGCCCAATAGGAGAATGATTCCTGTAGCCCATGATGTGGCATTGGGTTCTAAGACTGAGAGGGGGAGCGGTATACAGTTATTGTTAGAGTAAGAGGATGGGGTGGCATTCCGTGACAAGGAAATCTGGATGTCTTTGCACTGTTTGAGGTGCCACCACCTGGTGGACCATCGTTCCATTCCCAGCCAAGTCGCCACCAATGATGGACATCCCCAGGCTTCTGAGCAGAACTGAGGGCAGGTGTTTGGCTGTTGAGGCGTAGGAGCCCCACAGATGTAGATATCTACCAGCTGGTAACCTGAGTGAGGGCCATGGTAGGAACACCGTCTGTGATGTTCCCAGGAGGTATCAGAAGACCGGGACTGCCTGGGGCCAGGAAAAACATGGTGAAATGCACTCAGGAGTAGACAGCAGAGGGCCAGTAAAATTGGGATCTGTGGCCTTAGGTAGAGAGAGCCATCATGGCTAACCCATTAGCAGATGAAACCCGTGGACAAGCCAGTGCAGTAATACAACCTAGGGACACCCAATAAGCAATGACAGTAGCAAGCATCTGGGGGAAAGTCCAGTCAGAAGGGCAACAGTGTAGAGTCCGACTCCCAAGATGAGGGAAATCATGCCGATGAGAGGCAGGGACCACGGTGAAAAGGTGTCCATCAATCAGTGCGGTCTCGTTGAAGGTGAAGCCGTAGTGGTTTCATGAAGTCTGTCTGGACTCTCCACTGGCGCGGCTCCTCGTCCAATTGATGAGCTTTCTTCACTCTGGAGTGGTGGACCCACGGGGAGACACCCGAGACCTTGAGGGAATTAGGGGTGTTTAAAACAACAGTGTGGTGCCCTGTCCACTGTGTTTTGAGGGAGTCTTTCTTCCAATCTTTGACCCAAACTGAGTCCTCTGTCTGGAAGGAGTGTACCGGAGATCCTAAGGAGATTGGGGCCCTTTCAATGGTGTACTTTTGTAATTTCTGTAGGGTGGCCCCCAGGGCCTGAAGCTGCTCCTGTATCCCTTTATCTCGAACCCAATGCAAGTTTCCTGAAGGCTTCCCAATTACAGGGGAGGCCATCCATATGTTAATTCAAATGGGGAGAAACCTGATGTCCCAGCTGTGCAGCGAGCATGCAGGAGAACCACGGGTAGCAGATCCGGCCATGGGGGGTTAGTCTCCTGACAAAACTTTGCTAAGGATCCCTTAAGGGTGCGATTCATTTGCTCTACTTTCCCTGACCTTGGGGGCCGGTAAGTGATATGGAGTCTCCAGGTGATATTGAGAGATTTGGTCAAGACCTGTGCAATGTCTGTCACAAATGCGGGTACATTGTCACTATGGATTGTTAATGGCAGGCCGAGCTGGGGCATGATATCCCACAAGAGGACTTTAGCTACTTCCCAGCTTTGCTCTGTCCTAGGTGGGAAGGCTTTGACCCACCCAGAGTATGTGCATACAATTATGAGGAGATATCTGAACCCCCGCTTGGTGGCACATCTGTGACATCTACCTCTAGTTCTTTGAAGGGGGTTGCTCCCATCCTCTGGACACCTGATGGGAGCCGTGGTACAGATCGAGCGTTATTTTTAGCACGTTATGCATCATTCACTCGTTGCTCGGCATAGTTCTGGCAGCTGACTGATATAGTAGTGCTTCTTGAGAAGGGCCTATAATGCAGTTTTTCTCAGATGAGTGAGTTGGTAGTATTCCTTGACTAGATGCCCTCCAGTTGCTGTTGGAACAAATATGTGCCCATCTGGCATCATCCACCATTCCTTTTCAGTCAGGGTGGCACCCTCAGGCATGGCCCATTCCTTTTCCTTTTTAGTGTAACTGTATGGAGGGACTTCTTCCGGGGGTGTTAGGACCATGGTGAGGGAAGGGGCTCTGTCCATGTCCTCACTGGCTGTGGTCTTGGCTGCCTCATCTGCCAGACAATTTCCCTGTGCTATGGGGCTGTCTCCTTTCTGGTGTCCCTTACAGTGCAGGATTGCTACTTCCTTTGGAAGCTAGATGGCTTCGAGGAGTCTCAGTATCTCCTCTTTGTTCTTGATAACTTTTCCTGCTGTGCTTAGGAGGCCCCTTTCCTTGTAGATGGCTCCATGTATATATACAGTAGCAAAGGTGTACCAAGAGTCAGTATAGATGTTGACTTGTTTGCCTTCACCGAGGGTGAGGGCTCGGACTAAGGCATATAATTCAGCCCGTTGAGCTGGCCATCCAGCTGGTAATGCCTTAGCTTCTAGGACTTCCGTGGTTGTGGTTACTACATAACCCACTCACCGGGCACCCTCTTTTAGGTAACTGCTGCTGTCACTTAACAGCGTGAGCTCTGGATTCTTTATGGCTTGATCCCGAAGATCTGGATGGCTCACGTAGACTTCATCAATCACCTCGGAGCAGTCATGGTCTGGTTTCCCCTCTTTTGTAGGGAGAAGCATTGCTTGATTTAATGTCTTTACTGTTTTGAGGGTGACCCACGGATCGTCTCAGAGGAGACCTTGGTATTGTGCTAGCTGACAGTTGGAAAGGAAGAGGTGTCCCTGTGCGTTCATGAGGGACACAACTGCATGAGGGACCTTGATGTTAAGTTCTTGCCCCAGGGTAAGTCGGTTCTCCTCCTTGATGAGTAGGGCTGTGGCTGCCAGCACCCTGGGGCATGGTGGCCACCCCTTGCCATGGGGTCCAGCCTGCTCTTTTCTGGGTCTGTGGCAGTGAGATGATGACCCTTTTTCCCTCCAGCCCTAGTTCTCTTTTCCCTTGGGTGAGGAGGAAAGAAAGGTGTCAGACCTGTTGTTGGCAGATTTGTGCCTTCTTCCATGAGGCTCGGTGCCCCGAGTCTGACAGGAGCTGTAGGAGGGCCTTTGTGCCTTTTGTGCAGGCTTCTTGTGTGTAACTGGCAAGGAGGAAATCATCCACATACTGAAGGAGGGTGCATCATGTGGCCCCTGTTGGGAAGCTGGCAAGGTCCATGGCCAGTGCTTCCCCAAAGAGGGTTGGTGATTTTTTTATACCACTGCAGGAGGCACGTCCAAGTTAGTTGCATCTGGCACCCTGTATCAGGTTCAGACCTTTCAAAGGCAAATAGTGGCTGGCTCTGGGGTGCTAAGCAGAGGCAGAAAAAGGCACCCTTCATATCTGGGCAAGTGAACCATCTGCCCGAACCTGGGATTTCCCCGAGGAGGGCGTATGGATTCGGGACCACTAGGTGCAGAGAGATGGTCACCTTGTTGATGGCCTTATGTCTTGAACTGGTCAGTATCCCCTTCTGGCTTCTTGACTGGCAGGAGTGGGGTATTCCAGGCTGACTGGCACTCGACTAAAACACCTGCTTCTTTGAGTTTGGTCAGATGTTCCTGGACGATGATCTTAACTTCTGGTGGAAGGGGGTATTACCTTTGCCTCTGGATTGGGTTCCTGGGATCAGTTCAACAATGATAGGGACCCAATTCTGGGCTAGTCCAGGTGGGATTTTTTCAACCCATACTGAAGGGAAGACAAGTCTGAACTCTGGCAGGCTGCTAGGTTGGTCCTGGGTACAGAATAGCCTCCATTGTTCTTCCCTTGGCGTGATAATTGCTAGTATTAGAGATGCCATCTCCTCTTGCCTTGGGTTCAGTCGGAGGCTAGTGTGTCCAGTGGGCTCAAATGTTATCTGAGCCCTAAGCTTGGAGAGTATGTCTTGGCCCAGGAGAAATGGGGCAATCAGGCAGATAAAGCAATGTGTGTTGGACCTTGTGGCCCCCGAGTTTGCACTGGTGAGCCTGGGAAAGGGCTGTTGTACCACCCATATCCCCATGGCGCCAAGGATGGTTGCAGTCCTTTTGCTGAAAGGTGCCACTGGGGAGGTTACAACAGAGTGCTTGGCTCCAGTATCAACCATAAAAGTCACTGGTTGGCCCCCCACCTTCATTTTGACCGTGGGTTCATGGGGGCCAAGGAAGAAAGAGCCTGTTCCCCCTCAGTCTGAGTCCATTCCCGCAAGGCCTATGAGGTCTTACCCTTGGAGTTCTTCCTTGTAGCGGCTGGGCTTCTGAGCCTTTCCCCGTTTGGGACATTTGTTTTTCCAATGCCCTTTCTCTTTACAGTAGGCATATTGATCCCTTGCCAAGGGGGTTCTGGGCTTCCCCCCATTCAGTGGTTGGGGTCTCCCCATCTTTGTGTTGTCCTTTTCATTCAGGGTGGCAGCATGGAAGCTGACTTTCTTTTTCATCTTTTTGTCGGCTTCCCGTTCAGCTGCAACCTCCCTGTTCATGTAAACCTTACTGGCAATTTCGATTTGTTGGGTGATGTTCATCCAGGCAAAACCCTATAGTTTCTGAAGTTTCTTTCTGATGTCTGAGGAAGCCTGAGCCACGAAGGTGGTGTTTACCATCTGATGGCTTTCCTGTGCCTCGGGGTGAAATGGAGTGTATATCCTGTAGGCTTCACATAGTCTTTTGTAGTAGCCCCCAGGGGACTCCCCTGGTTGTGTCGGAGGATACCTTAGTCGTGTTCATGGTTTTCTTAGCTCCTGCATGGATTCCCCGGAGGAGGGCCTCCTGATACTTGCGGATGTGGGCCTGTTCCTCGGTTGTGGTGAAGTCCCATGCTGGGTGCTCTTCGGGTGCGGATGTGTTAGCCCAGGCACCAGGGTCGATGACTCCCACTGGTGCATGCTCTTCCAGGTACTGCCGTGCACCTTTCATTATTCTCTTCCTTTCCCCTGTATTAAACAGGGTGCGGAGTAAGTGTTGGCAGTCTTCCCAGGTTGGCCGATGAGTATGGAAGAGGGATTCTATGAGGTCTACCATGGCCTGTGGATTCTCAGAGTCGGATGGGGTGTTATGTTTCCAGTTGAGGAGGTTGGTTGTGGAGAAGGGCTGATAATAACATCATGGAATGGCTGGGTTGGAACGTCCATTCTTCATCGCGCCTCTCGGGTTCCTGCGTCTCTTGTACCGGCATTTGGAGGGTGCTTGCCCCTGGTCTGGAGCATAGCCTGGCTGCTGGTCCTGGAGAAAGTGGATCTTTTGGGCCTGGGGGAGCCATGGATCCTCTGGGCCTGGGGGCGCTGGTGAAACCAATGGCGGCGGTGTGTCTGGAGCTGAAGGGCCATGTGTAGGCAGTCTTGGGGGTATGTACGGTGGGGGCAGGTTCGGTTCATCCTTGGGATTTCCAAACAGGATTTGTGGAGATTGGGGCTTTTGCTGATTTTCTTTAGGTCACTTGGATGAGGCGATTAAGACGCTGGCCTGTACCTCCTTATTGCAAGCAAATCACATCCAGGGGGGAAGTGTCTGAGAAGTTCTTAGCCAGGAGTTAATGTACAGAAGCTGGTCAGGGTGTCCTGGTTCTCCTGTTTTGACTCGCCATACTCAAAAGAATAATTGGGACATGCAATGTCCCTTCTGAAGGCCACCCGACATCTAAGGTGGGCCATTCCAATCCACATAGGGTTCTTAACTTGCCGGGGTTCATCCTGACTCCATAGTCTCCTGAAAACCACTTCTTGAAATTTTGGATCATGGTCTCTAGAACCATAGGTTTACTCTGCCCTGACCCCATGGTGTTGCCCAGTGTGCGGTGGTGCAGAGACAGACAAAGTGGGGGTGCCAACTGAGATGAGGAGACCAATCAGAAGCCTGTCTGACCGTGTCCAAAAGAAGCTTGCGTGAGGCTTAGCCATAGCGGTCTCAGTGTTGTGACTTACGATCAGAAACTATTCTGATGCCGCCATAGACTGTATGCCATTCACCACGGAATTGCAGATGGGCCCACTCAGACTCCGTAGACTTCTGGGGACCTGAAAGGTGCCCGCCCATGGAGTCACAGAATCAATCCACTTGAGCAAGCCAGGTCGGACTGCATATTTACTTCCACATTCACACTCCAGAAATTATTACATTCCCTCCCGGGGAATCCCTACCTGTGAGACCTCCAAGAGCTCTCTGGGAGGTGGTCAGTCTCCCCTTCCACCCCAATAGGGGTGGGCCTGTCTGGATCCTGGGACCCATGGCCTTACCAGAATCTGACATCGGGACCAGGTCCTCGCCTGCCAAGTCTCCTCGAGTCCAGTGGAAACACCAGATTGGGGCCAGCCCAAGGCGACTGGGGCAGGAGACTCCCGAATATTAGGGCATGCCTTCTCCGTTACAATCCCTCCTTGTGTCACCACCTCGCCATTGCCCCAAACCCGTGGCAACAGTGGGCCAGTGTGGTTGGGTTTCCTGGTCAGGGAACCAAATGCTATGGAACCTGGACTGGATCGCCCAATGGAAGAACCTAGCGGCACCCCAAATCTTGGAGGATAGGAAGTTTATTTAATGCCAGCGGTCTCAGAGTAGAGTGATCTCCAATGCTCTGAACCCTGAGCACAAAGGAGGCAATTAATGCACTTCTACTTCTGCATACTTGGCTCTTTTGGTGCATGCACAAGGCGGGGCAGGGAGAAGAACCTGAAAGAGCCCCGGGGCAAGGACTGGGACTCTCTGCCTGGCTCGGTCCGCCATCTTACGTTACAGATTTCCTTATCACTACCACCGGGTCTGAGTTGAGGGCATGGTTCAGGGTAAGTGTCAGGGTCAGGGTTTGCCTCCAGGGGGCCACTGAAATTGGCAGTTTGCTGGAATGAACATGCAGAGATTTCCTGCTCTGAGGACTTTCCACGGTTCCAAATGGTGTGGTTTCCTACTGTGTGGCAGGTTGAATCCGCTGGTATTGCTCAGTTATTCCCAGTCCCTGGGGCTTTGGAGCCCAGCCTCTGAGGCCATACACCTCAGAAGCCACCTTATGGTTAGGGTTAAGGCCAAGAGGAATGGGAGGCTCGATCTGCGGGCACTGGGTTGAGCTTCCAAGGGGTTTGATTTGAGAGTGTGTGTCAAGTGAGTGTTAGGCTCATGGTTTGCAGCCAGGTAGCCTGCAGAAAGTGGGGATTCACTGGAATGGGCATGCAGATTTCTCCTGCACTGTATGGTTTCTAGAGTTCAAAATGGCTCAGTTTCCTTCTGGGTGGCAGGCTGAGTCCTCTGCTATTGCTCAGGGGTCCCCAATCCCTGGGTCTTTGGAACTGGGCCTCTGGGGACAGGCCATTTAGAAGCCATGATAGGGTTTGGTGTAAGACCTAGGGGCATGGCATGCTGATCTGCCGTTGCAGTGGCGAGCTTCCCAGGGTTCTGTGTTAAGGGCATGGGTCAGGGTGAGTATTAGGTTCAGGGTTTGAGCCCTGCATGCCAATGAAAGTAGGATTTGCTTGGTTGGCATTCGAATACCTCTTGTTTTGAATGCTTCCCAGAGGTCCATTTTCACGGAATCCATCTGGGTGGCATGTTGAATCCTATGGTATTGCTCAGTAGTCCCCAATCCATGGAGTTTGGATCGGGGCCTCTAGGGACAAACCCCTGAAAAGCCACCCTAGGTTTAGGGTTAGGGACTAGAGGAATGTCAGGACCAAACTGCATGCACTGTGGTGAGCCTCCACTGCTTCTCAGTTGAGGGTGTGAGTCAGGGTGAGTTTCAGGCTCAGGGTTTGTGTTCATGGGAGCGCTGAATGTGGGGATTTGCTGGGATGGGCATTCAGAGTCCCCCTGTTCTTAATGCTTTCCAGAGATTAAATGGCGTGTTGAGTTGGCAGGTCCTTCTAGTTGGCAGGTTGAGTCCTCTTGTATTGCTAGGAGTCCCCAGGCCTTGGGGGACTTCGGAGCCAGACCTCTGGGGACAGACCCCTCAGAAGCCTCCCTAGGGTGACGGTTATGGCCTGGCAGCATGGCAAGCTAAACTGCCGGCGCTGTGGTGCGGTACGTGTGGTTTGACTTAAGGGCGTTCATCAGGGTAAGTGTCATCCTCATGGATAACGGCCAAGGGGCCGATGAAAGTGGGGGTTCGCTTGGATGGCCATGCAGTGTACTCATGCTCTGAATGCTTCCTGGAGTTCCAAATGGCTTGTTTTCCTTCTGCGTGACAGGCTGCGTCTTCTGGTCTTGCTCAGGTGTCCCCATCTCGGTGGTTTAGAGCCAGGCTTCTGTGGACAGACCACTCAGAAGTTAATCTAGGGTTAGAGTTAAGGCTTAGGATCATTTCAGCAGGGATCTGCCCATGCTGTGTGAGCTTCCCAGGGGTCTGAGTTGAAGGTGTAGGTCAGGATGAGTGTTAAGCTCAGGGTTTGGCGCCAGGGGGCCACTAAATGTGGGGTTTCACTTGGATAGGCATGCAGATTTCTCCTGCTCTGAATGCTTTCTGGAGTTCCAAATGGCATGGTTTCTGTCTGGGTGGCAGGCTGAGTCCCATGGTATTGCACAGGTGTCCCCCAAACCTGGGTCTTTATAGTCATGTCCCTGGATGCTGAGAGAGCTCATGTCCCCAGTCTCAGAAGTAGCTGCTGGCCTCATCTCTCTGGGCCAAGGGATGGCCAGTCCTTCTATAAACATCCAGAAAGAGCGGGAAAGGTCTAGACAGGAGAAGATCATCATCACAAGTTTTGTGACCTACTCAGGACTCAGTCTTCCCTTTTGCAAAACCAGGATAACTGATAATACTTACTTCACAGGATTTATTTGTGAATGTTATGAAATAATGTACTTTGAACTTTAAAGTGTTCTTATTTTTATTCCACTTGTAGAAGAAGAGAGAAGAAGCCAGGGTTGGGTGGAATTGAGTGCCCAGTGCTCTTGGATATTACCTCTGGAGTTTCTGCTGGGTCTTCGAGGTGCCCTTCTCCTTTCAGGTAACCTGGATGGGGAGAACCATGCTGCAGAGTAAACAGTGGAGGATGTTTTCCTCTGAAAGTTCATGCTGGGCATTCCCAGGGTGTCTGGTCGACCAGCTGATCCTAAAGCGCTGGGCTAACCAGTTGGAGATCTGTGTCCTGGTCTTGAGGCAGCTGCCTGCACACAAGTTCTACTTCCTGGTGGGCTAGAGTGAGACTCTGCTGTCCCAATTTTCAAATGTCCTGTCCGTCTGCACCTCCAGAGTGTGCCCTCCAAGGTCGTATATAAGTACATCTAAGGCAGTCACCTTTTCTGCATCAGACTCTAGCCTGTGAAGGACAGGACCATATGGGAAAGGAGTGAAGTAGAAATGGGGAAATACATCCCCTCATTGTCTCGAGGATTCCTTTTCAAAGCTGCTGTTGAATAAATGGACCTTCTGTGTTGTCTTGCCTCTTGGTTTGTCTTTCTTCCTTAGAGAAGAGAACTAGAATAGGGTTTCTTCGAAGATGTTCCAAGGCTCCCCAAAAGGCTGCCAGTTGTTTGAGGCTTGGGTAATAGCTACAGTGCAATGAGTCTCTTGTCACTTTACCAGGAACTTTACCTGGAGTTCTTTGTTTTTTCTCAAGGTGGAAGAATCCATTTTTGGTCATTATAAAATAATCAACATTAATTTTTAAAAATTTTAAACAGTATGGACATGTGTCAAGTCAACCATGAAAGTTTCTTGTAATTCTTCCATAGAGAGAACTACTGTGAACAGTTTATTTTATTTTGAGATGTACTTTTTCCCTCCAGAAATAACTTAATGGATACTCATTGCTAATTAAATAAGCTTTCAATTGAGCACCTCCTGTAGGCCACAGATTCTTCTGAGTGCTTGGAATCCATCAATGGACAAAACATTCTGTTCCAAGATCCCTGCCTTCGTGACACCTGTATCCCTGTGGAGGTCTGCAGGGAGGGTTAGGCAGCACTGAGGACTCCCAAGAAGGTGAGCTCAGTGCAGGAGAGCGTTTCAGGAGGTGGCATCTGCAAAAGCTGCATATGGTGCTGGGTGGTGGGGAAGGGATTGCTGACCAACTTCACTGTGACACTGACCTTGACCCTCACCTTGACCATGACCTTGTTTCACTTAACCCTGAACCTCAACCTCACACACTGTCATTCCAACCCTGACCTTGACATTTTATCCTGACTCTGATTCTACCCTAAGCTTCACCCTCACTCTAACAGTGATGTTCTGCCTAATCCTACTCACAACTTGAACTTCACTCAACCTCAGTCTTAACTGAGGGTCTCACCCAGAACCTCCCCTGATCATGTCTGACTCTGACACTGACGTTGAATACATCCCTCACATAACCCTGATTTTCAGTCAGAACTTCACTCTGAAAATATCCAAATGCTATCTGACCTTTTTCATGACCCTGACTGTGACCTTATCCTAAATCTAACCCTGTGGCTTGCTTTGACTCTGACCATAATCCTCACCCAGACTCTTATCATGACCTTGACCATAAAACTCAGAGTCATCTAAATTTGACCCTTGCCCTGATCTTCCCTTATTGATAAACTGGACTCTGACCCTGACTCCAAAACCCAACCATCACCCAGACTGTCCCTCACACAGATCAGAGCCTACTCTTCACCCTGGTTTTGGCCCTGATTCTAACACTCGACAACCCTGGATTGATGGGACTGATTGTCATTCAGGCCCCGAGACACCCTCACACCTTGCTGACAAAACTCAACCTTAACCTGACCCTGATCCTTCTGACCTTCACTCTGACATTGACCCTGACCCAGGACTTCATGTGAATTTGACCCTCACCCTCTTCTTGATTCTCACCCTAACCCTGACCTTGACCCTTCCACTAATAGTAATCTAACTGAACCTCTGCTGGACTTGATCATGTTCCTGATCCTCACGATCCTGCTCCAGCCACATACTGATTGTGAAACTTCCCTTAACCCTGATCTCGACCCTGAACCTTATTCAAATCCTTAACTGACACAGGCCCTTAGTCTGTCCTCGACTGTGACCTGATTCACACAGCCTTGCTTTGGTATTCACCCTATAGACTTACCCAGATCTTGACCCTGATCCATTTTTTAATTGAAATCTATATGACATATAACATTGTGTAAATTTAAGGAGTCCATGTTGATACATTTATGTATCTTAATACATTATATATGATAATATGATTGCAACAATTAGCACCTCTATCATATTACAAAATTATTCTGTCTTTTTAGTCATTAGAATAATTAAGTTCTAGGTTCCTAGCAAGTTTGTTGATTATAATACAATATTGTTGTCTGTGCTCACTATTCATTATAAATTTGTACCCTTAGGCAACACCTGCCCTGTCCCCTCCACTTCTCAACCCCTGGTAACCACCAATTTGCTCTCTGTTTTTGCAAGTTTGGCTTATTTAGATTAGACGTGTAAGTGATGTCCTATAGTATTTGTCTTTCTCTGTCTGACTTATTCCACTGAGCATAATTTCCACAAGTTCCACCATGTTGTTACAAATGGCAGGATGTCCTCTTTTTTCATGGCTGTATAATATTCCATTGTATTTGTTTTTATCCATTCATTTGTTGATGGGCAATTATTGGCTATTGTGAACAATGCTGCAATAACATAAGAGTGCATATCTCTCTTCAAAATTCTGTTTTTATTTCCTTTGTGTGCATACCCAGAAATGGAATCACACTGGATCATTGTTGGGTCTATTTTTAATTTTTGCAAAGCCTTTGTATTGTTTTCCATTGTGGTTGAATCAATGTACATGCACACCAGCAGTGTGAAAGAGTTCCCTTTGCTCCAGACACTTGCCAGCCATTTTTATCTCTCTTCTTCCTGATAATAGCCCTTCTGACAGGTGTGATATGACATTTCATTGTGGCTTTGATTTGCATTTCCCTGATGACGAGTGATGTGGAGCATCTTTTCATGTGTTTGTTGGCTGTTGGGATATGTTCTTTGGAGAAAGGTCTCATTCTATCCATTTTTCAGTCAGATTGGTCTTTGATTTTGAGTTGTATGGGTTCTTTATATATTTTCAGTATTACATCCTAATCCAAAGTATGGCTTGCAAAAACTTTCTTCCATTCTGTAGAGTGCTTTTTCATCTTGTTAATGGTTCCTTTTGCTGTGCAGAAGGTTTTCAGTTTCCTGGAGCCCTATTTGTTCATTTTCACTTTTGTCTTTGGTGCTGCTGGTGTCATATTCAAGGAATCATTCCCAAAACCAATGTTAAGGAGCTTCTTCCCTACATTTATTTCTAGGAGTTTTACAGTACCAGGTCCTTCTGCTTCAGTCTTTGTTTGAGTGAATTTTTGTGACTGGTGTAAGATAGGGGTCTAATTTCATTGCATGTACTTATCCAGTTTTCCCCATCTCACTTGTGAACAAGACTGTCCTTTCCCCATAGTGTGTTCCTGGCTTCCTTGTTGAATATTTTTTTGATTGTAGAAGCAGGGGTTCACTTCTGTGCCTTCTATTCTGTTCCATTGGTCAATGTGTCTATTTTTGTCTATCTAAGCAGTAACATACTGTTTTTATTCCTTTCCTTTTTTCTTTTGTTATGTTAATCACCATACATTACATCATTAGTTTTTGAGGTAGTGTTCCATGATTCATTGTTTGCGTGTAACACTCAGTGCTCCATTCAGTACGTACCCTCTTTAATACCTATCAGCAGGCTAACCCATTCCCCCACTCCCTCCGCTGTAGAACCCTCCATTGGTTTCTCACAGTCCATCGTCTGTCTGGATCGTCTCCCCCTCTGATTTCCCCCCTTCATTTTTCCATTCCCGCTATCTTCTTTTCTTCTTCTTTTTTTTTAATATAATCTATTATTTGTTTCAAAGGTACAGGTCTGTGATTCAACAGTCGAGCACACTTCACAGCGCTCACCATAGCACATACCCTCCCCAATGTCTACCACCCAGCCACCCCATCCCTCCCACCCCCCACTGCTCCAACAACCCTCAGTTTCTTTCCTGAGATTAAGAATTACTCATATCAGTGAGATCATATGACACATGTCTTTCTATGATTGACTTATTTCGCTCAGCATAATACCCTCCAGTTCCAACCATGTCATTGCAAATGGTAAGATTTCACTCCTTTTGATGGCTGTATACTATTCCATTGTGTATATATACCACCTCTTCTTTCTCCACTCATCTGTCAATGACATCTTGACTCTTTCCATAGTTTGGCTATTGTGGACATTGCTGCTATAAATATCGGGGTGCACGTATCCGTTCGGATCCTTACATTAGTATCTTTGGTGTAAATGCCCAGTAGTGCAATTGCTGGGTCTTATGGTAGCTTTATTTTCTACTGTTTGAGGAACCCCCATAGTGTTTTCCAGAGTGGATGCACCAGCTTGCATTCCCACCAACAGTGTGGGAGGGTTCCCCTTTCTCCGCATCCTCGCCAACATCTGTTGTTTGCTGACTTGTTAATTCTAGCCATTCTGACTGGTGTGAGGTGGTATCTCATTGAGGTTTTGATTTGGATTTCCCTGATGCCGAGCGACTTGAGCACTTTTCATGTGTCTGTTGGCCATTTGCATGTCTTCTTTGGAAAAATGTTGTTCATGTCTTCTGCCCATTTCCTGATTGGATCATTTGTTCTTTGGGTGTTGAGTTTGATAAGTTCTTTATAGATTTTGGATACTAGCCCTTTATCTGATACGTCATTTGCAAATATCTTCTCCCATTCTGGTGGTTGTCTTTTGGTTTTGTGGACTGTTTCTTTTGCTATGCAAAAACTTTTTATCTTGATGCAGTCCCAATAGTTCACTTTTACCCCTGCTTCACTTGACTTTGGAGATGTTTCTAAGAAGAAGTTGCTGTGGCTGAGGTTGAAGAGGTGGCTACCTGTGTTCTCCTTTAGGACTTTGATGGACTCCTGTCTCACATTTAGGTCTTCCAAACATTTTCAGT
>NW_027397471.1:10018-28190 GCF_003265705.2 Callorhinus ursinus | reverse complement strand
CACTCCCATATGTGCTTTCAAACTACTGCTAATGCAAACCTTGAGGAACTGCATTCCTTTCAGAGTAAAATACAACATTTTGGTGGAGCAATACTTGAATGTGTGTAATGACCCTGTTTTGTCATTATAATTTTCCCTAATGATTAGCAAGTACATTTCCTTTTCTATTTGCATTATTTTTTTTATTTTCAACTTTTAATTGAAGTATATTTGACACATAATGATACTTTAGTTTCAGGTGTACAACATATTCAACAAATCTCTATGTTATGCTATACTCACCACAAGTGTAGCTACCCTTTGTCACCATACAATACCATTATGATACACCTGACTATATCCCTTATGCTGTACCTTTTATTCCCTTAACTTATTCATTCCATAACTGG
Source organism: Callorhinus ursinus (assembly GCF_003265705.2). NCBI lineage: Eukaryota > Metazoa > Chordata > Mammalia > Carnivora > Otariidae > Callorhinus > Callorhinus ursinus. The sequence goes on along the minus strand of NW_027397471.1, from coordinate 27,801 downwards.
AAACCTATCCCTCCCACTCCCCTTCACTCATTTTGCCCATCCCTACCCCTCTCCTCTGGCAACAGTTTGTTCCCTGTATTTGTGGGTCTGTTCCTGCTTTTATTCGTTTTGCTTTTTAGATTCCACATGTAAGTGAAATCTTATGGTATTTGTCTTTCTCTGTCTGACTTATTTCACTTAGCAAAATACCCTGAAGTTAAATACGTTTTTATGTATTGGCCATTTGGATAGGTTAAGTGACTGTTCTTTTAGAATTTCTGTCTTTTTATTATTGATTTGTAGGAATTCTTTGGATAGTTTTTTCTTTGAGATTGATAGACAGACAGAACACACACACTCACTCACACTCACACACACATTGTGTGCATTGCCTCTCTTCATGGACCTTTTGGTAAAGAGATGCTCTTAAATTTCCTATTTTCAATTTAAACAAATTCTTCTATTAAGTTTAAAACTTTGTCTTTTTTCACAGATCTTTTCCCACACAAAATTGATGATGAGGGGCACCTGGGTGGCTCAGTCCATTGGCATCTGGGTCTTAATTTCACCTCAGGTTATCATTTCAGGGTCATGAGATTGAGCCCCACATCAGGCTCCAGTCTCAGCCAGAATCTGCTTGAGATTCTCTCTCTTCCTCTCCCTCTGCCCCTCCCCACCCTGACTCACACATGCTCTCTCTCTAAAAAGAGAAAGAAAGCTTTAAAATTCATGCAGAATATTATTTAAATCCATCTTGTTGTACTTTTCACATTTATACCCATAATCAGATTGAAATTGATTTTTGTGTATAAGGTTGAAATGTCTTTTCTCCCACAAGGACATCCATTGACCTGGAACCATATATTGAAAGACTGTGTTCTCCTTCCTGCACTGCAGGACACAATAGTCATGAATTGTTTGACTGTCCGTGTGTCGGAGTTGTTTCTGGACTCTATACTATTCCATTGGTCAGTGTGTTTAGCTTCCTTCTCAAATACAATATTTGCTAGAAATTTAATCATCAAGATATGGAATGTTTCTATTCCAAGTTTGCTAAGAATCTTTGTTTTCCTATAAATGAATGTTGAAATCCTTTCTTGAATCTATGGAAATAATCTTATTATTCTTCACTTTTTTTCTGTCAGTATCATGGATTACATTAACAGAACCATGTGATGGTTGATTTTTCAAATATTAGTCAAACCTTGCATAGTTCGAGTAAACCCTCCTTACTGACATATATTAACCTTTATTTCTGGATTTGATTTTGTAATATTTTGTTAAGGATATTTGTATCTGTGTTCATGAGAGATATTGGGGGTAAAATTTTCCCTTCCTTTCCTTGTTTTTTTCTTTTTCTTTCTGTCTTTCCTTCTTTCCTTCTTTCTTTCTTTCTTTGTTTCTTTCTTTCTTAGTTTTCTTCCTTTCTTTCTTCTTTCTTCCATTCTTTCTTTTTTTTGTAATATTCTTGTAAAGATCTGAGGGCAATTTTATGCTGAACTTATAAAAATAAGATAATAAACATGAAATGTCACTTTCAATGGCACCCTGCCCACCAAACCTGAGCCTGACAATCACCCTGACCCACACCCCTGACTCGGATCCCCCGCACCCCAAAGCTGGCCCCAGCGGTGCCAGATTAGGGCTCCAATGAACCTAGGCCCTAGGTCTATCCCTAGGTTGGCTTCTAAGTTTCTGGATCCAGAAGGCTGGCTCTAAATCCCATGGATGGCAGTAACTGAGCGACATCTGAGGACTTCAACGCCACAAAGAATTCCAATGCACTACTTGCCGCTCCAGAGGGCGTTCAGAACAGGACATCTCAGATTGCTCATCCCAACCAACGCACCAACTTGGCGCCCTCAGGCGGCCAACCCTGAGCCTGACGCTCAACCTGACCCACTCCCTCAAGACTAACCTCCCAAGAGCTGGCTACAGTGCTTGCACATCAGGCCTGCAGTGCCCCTCGGCCCTAACCGGTACCCCAAGGAGGCTTCTGAAGGCTCTGGCCCAGGCGCCCGGCTCCAAAGACCCAGGGACCGGGGACACCTGACCAGGGCCAGAGGACTCAGCCTGCCAATAAACACGAACACGTTCCATGGGGAACTCCGGGAAGCATTCCGAGTGGGAAAACTGTGCCAGACTGTCGCCACAAGCCCCGAGTTCAATGTGCCCGGGCCGCAATCCCGGAGCCTGACCCTCTCTGCTGACCCACGTCCTCAACTCAGACCTGGGAAGCTCATCACAGCGCCGACACATCAGGCATGTCATGCCCCTAAGCCCTAAGCCTCACCCTAGCTTGGCATCGGAGCGGGTATGTCCCTGGAGCCTGGCTCCAAAGCCCCCCAGGGATGGCGGTAACTGAGCGAAACCAGAGGACTCCAACGCAAAAAACAAATCAAACACACTACTTTGAACTGCGGAAAGCGTTCAGAACATGAGAAATCTGAATGCCCATCCCAGCCAATGCACACATTTGGCGCCTTCTGGCAGCCAACCCTGAGCCTGAAGCCCAACCTGACCCACGCCCTCAAGACAAACCCCGGGGGAAGCAGACTACAGCCCTTGCACGACAGGCCTGCCATCCCCCAGGCCCTAACCGTGACCCTAAGGGGTTCTGAATCGTCTGTTATCCCCAGTGGCCTGGCTCCAAATCTCTAGGGACTGGGGACACCTGACCGGGGCCAGAGGACTCAGCCTGCCACTAAAAAGGAAAACATGCCATGGGGAACTCCGGAAAGCTTTCCAAGCAGGAGAACTCTGCCAGTCCATCCCAACGAACCCCGAGGTCGACGTGCCCAGGCCGCAATACCTGAGCCTGACACTCCCCCTGACCCACGGCCTCAACTCGGTCCCCAGGAGGCTCATGACAGCGCCGGCAAATCAGGCCTGGCATGCCCCTCAGCCCCAAGCCTCACCAGAGGTTGGCTTCTGAGCATCATTTCCCCAGAGCCTTGCTCCAAAGCACCAGGTATTCGGGACACCCAAGAAGTATCAAAGGACTCAGGCTGCCACCCAGAAGGAAACTGCACCACTGAGATCTCCGGAAAGCATTCAGAGCAGAATGCTGAACGCCCATCCCGGCAAAACTGCACTTTCCGCACCGCCTGGCGACAAAACCTGAGCCTGACACTCAAGCTGACTCCCGCCCTCAAGACACACCGCCCATCCCCAGCTCGCCACAGTTCCCGCACACCAGGAGTGCCGTGCACCTGGGCCCTAACCCTAACCCTAACCCTCACGTGGCTTCGGAGAGGTCTCTCCCTAGGTCCCTTGCTCCATACCCCAGGGATTTGGGCCACCAGAGCAGTAACAGAGGACACGGACTGACACCACAATGCAAAATGCGCCATTTGACACTTCTGAAAGCGCTGAGACAAGGAGAGCTCTGCCTGCTGTGCCCCTAGGGCCTAACCCCAACCCGAGGTGGGCTCCTGAGTGCCTTCTTCCCGCAGGTCTCGCTCCAGAGCCCCACGGACAGGGGACCCCTGAGCAATACCAGAGTACTCAGCTTGCGACCCAGAAAGAAACCCCGCCGGTGGGAACCCCGGAAAGGATTCACAGCATGAGAGCACTGCATGCCCGCCCCAGGAAACCCACACTTACAGCTGTCCCCAGCAGAAAAGAGGAGCAAGACACTCACGCTGACTAAAGACCCGCACACTGACCCACGCCCGCGACCCTCACCCCGGGAACCTCGACGCAGTGCCGGCACATCAGGCCTCCTGTGCCACTATGTGCTAACGTTCACCTGACGTTGGCTGCTGAGGGGTCAGTCCCCAGACTCTGGCTCCAAAGCCCCAAAGATTCGGGACACCCGAGCAATACCGAGGGACTCAGGCTGCCACCCGGAGGAAAACGCGCCACTGGGAACTCAGGAAGTCATTCAGAGCAGAACTCTGAATGCCCATCCCAAGGAACGAACAAATTTTGCGCCCTCTGGAGGCCAGCCCTGAGCCTGACGCCCAACCTGACCCACGCCCTCAAGACAAAACGCCAGGGAAGCAGGCCACAGAGCTGGCACATCGGGCCTGCCCTGCCACTATGGCCTCACGCTATCCCTCGCGGGACTCTGAGGGCTCTGGCCCCAGACGCCTTGCTCCAAAGCCACACGGATCAGGGCAGCTGACCAATACCAGAGGATGCAGCCTGGCTCCCAGGAGGAAACCGCACCGCTGGGAACTCGGGGCAAAGTTTTCCGAGTAGGAGCACTCTGCGTTCCCATCCCGGCGGAATTCCACTTTCAACGGCCCCCTGCCCGCCAACACTGAGCTTGACACTCACCCTGACGCACACCACCGACTCGGATCCCCCGCACCCCAAAGCTGGCCCCAGCATGGCCATTACAGGGCTCCAATGACCCTAGGCCCTAGGTCTATACCTAGGTTGGCTTCTAAGTTTCTGGATCCAGAAGGCTGCCTCCAAAGCCCCACAGATGGCAGTAACTGAGCGACATCTGAGGACTCCAACGCCACAAAGAATTCCAATGCACCACTTGCAGCTCTGGAGGGCGTTCAGAACAAGACATCTCAGAATGCCCATCGCAACCAACGCACCAACTTGGCGCCTTCAGGCGGCCAGCCCTGAGCCTGACGCTCAACCTGACACACTCCCTCAAGACAACCCCCCCCCAAGAGCTGGCTACAGTGCTTGCAAATCAGTACGTCCGTGCCCCCCGGCCCTAACAGGGACCCCACGGAGGATTCTGAAGGCTATGTCCCCAGTGGCCCGGCTCCAAGCCCCAGGGACCAGGGACACCTGACCAAGGCCAGAGGATGCAGCCTGCCAATAAAAAGGAAAACGTGCCGTGGGGAACTCGGGTAAGCATTCTGAACAGGGGAAATGTGCCGGTGCGTCCCCACGAACCCCGAGGTCAACGTGCCCGGGCCGCAATCCCTGAGCCTGACACTCCCCGCCGACCCACAGCTGCAACTCAGACACCAGAAAACTCATCAGAACGGCGGCACATCAGGCCTGTCATGCCCCTCAGCCCTCAGCCTCACCCTAGCTTCCCTTCTGAGCGGGGTCTGGACCCAGAGCCTGAATCCAAAGCCTAAGGGAGTTGGGACACCTGACCAGGGCCAGAGGACTCAGGTTGCAACGAAAAAGGAAAACATACAATTGGGAACTCCGGTAAGCATTCCGAGCAGGAGAACTGTGCCCATCCATCGCAACAAACCCTAAGTTCAAAATGCCCATGCTACAATCCCTGAGCCTGACATTCCGCCCTGACCCATGGCTTCAACTCTGACCCCAGGAGACTCATCACAGTGCCGGCACATCAGCCTTCTCATGCCCATAAGCCCTAAGCCTAACCCTAGGTTGGCTTCTGAGCGCTCTGTCCCTAGTGCCTGGCTCCAAAGCCCCAGGGCTTTGGGACACCTGACCAGGACCAGAAGATTCTGCCTGTCACTAAAAAGGAAAATGTGCCATTGGGAACTCTGTTAAGCATTCAGAGCAGGAGAACTGTGCCGGTCCATCCCAACGAACCCCAAGTTCAATGTGCCCAGTCCGCAATCCCTGAGCCTGACGCTCCCCCAACCCACGGCCTCAACTCACTTGTCGGAAAGCTCATCACAGCGCTGGCACATCACGCGTGTCTTGGCCCTAAGCCCAAAGACAAACCCTAGGTTGGCTTCTGAGTGGTCTCTCCCCAGAGCCTGGCCCCAAAACCCAAGGATTTGGGAGGCCCGAGCAGTATAAGGGACTCAGGCTGCCACCGAGAAGGAAACACCGCCACTGGGACTCTGGAAAGCAATCAGAGCAGAACTCTGAACGCCCATCCCAGCAAAACTACACTATCTGCGCCCCCTCGCAGCAAACCCTGAGCCTGACACTCAACCTGACCCCCACCCTCAAGACATACAGACCATCCCAAGATCGCCACTTTTCCTGCAGACCAAGAGTGCCATGCACCTGGGCCTTAACCCTAACCCTCACTTGGCTTCGGGGAGCTCTCTCCCTAGTTCCCTGATTCCATGACCCAGTGATTTGGGCCACTTGAGCAATACCAGAGGACTCAGCCTAAAACCACAAAGCAAAATGCGCCATTTGGCACTTCCGAAAGCACTGGGAGGAGAACCCTGAATGCCGTGCCCCTGGGCCCTAACCGCAAGCCTAGATTGGCTCCTGAGTGCTCTGTTCCCGGCGGTCTCGCCCCAGAGGACCAAAGGCAAGGGACACCTGAGCAATACCAGAGGACTGAGCTTGCCACCCACTGAGAAACCCCACCGTTTGAAACTCGGGAAAGGATTCACAGCAGGAGAACGCTGCATGCCCATCCCACCGCACCCACTCTTTCAGTGGTCCCGCGGCAGAAAAGAAAAGCAAGACACTCACGCGGACCCACGCCTTCAACCCTCACCCCCAGGAACCTCGACGCAGTGCTGGGAGGTCAGTCTCCCAAGCCCCTATGTGCTAACCCGCACCCTCGACTGGTTTGTGAGGAGTCAGTCCCCAGAGCGTAGCTCCAAAGCCCCACAGATTCGGGACCCCCGAGCAATAGAGAGTGACTCAGGCTGCCACCGAGAAGGAAAATGCGCCATTTGGGACTCGAGAAAGCATTCAGAGCAGGAGAACTCTGAATGCCCATCCCAAGGAAGCCACAAATTTTGCGCCCTCTAGCGGCAAACCCTGAGCCTGACACTCAACCTGACCCATGCCCTCAAGACAAACTCCCAGGGAAGCAGGCCATAGTGCTGGCATGGTGGACCTGCCGTGCCCCAAGGCCCTCACCCTCTCCCTCTCTGGCTTCTAAGGGCTCTGGCCCCAGGGGCCTGGCTCTAAAGCCACAGGGATTAGGGACACCTGAGCAATACTGGAGGATTCAGCCTGTCTCCCAGAAGGAAACCACACCATAGGGAAATCGGGGCAAAGCTTTCCGAGAAGAACTTTGCATGCACATCCCAGCGAAATGCCAAATTCTACGGTCCCCTGCCCACCAACACTGAGACTGACATTCACCCTGACCCACGCCCCCACTCAGATCCCCCGCCCCCTAAAGCTTGCCCCAGCATGCCCAGATCAGTACTCCAATGACCCTAGGCCCTAGGTCTATCCCTAGGTTGGCTTCTAAGTTTCTGGATCCAGAAGCCTGGCTCCAAAGCCCCAGGGATGGCAATAAATGAGCAACACCAGAGGACTCAGCTTTCCAAAAACAATTCAAACACACTACTTGCAACTCCCGTGAGGGTTCAGAATAGGACAACTCTGAATGCCCACACCAAGCAACGCACAAATTTGGCGCCCTCTGGCAGCCCACCCTGAGCCTGACGCAACATGACCCACACCCTCAAGACAAACCCCCCAGAGCAGGTTACAATGCTTACACGTCAGCGCTGCCGTGTCCCGAGGCCCTAACTCTCACCCTAGAGGCCTCAGAGGGTCTGTCCCCAGGGGCTTGATTCCAAAGCCCTAGGGATTTGGCACACCTGACCATTACCAGAGGACTCAGCCTGCCACTAACACAGAAAACGTGCCATTGGGAATTCCAGTAAGCATTCAGAACAGGAGATCTGTTGTGGTCCATCCCAACGAAACCCAAGTTCAAAGTGCCCATGGCGCAATCCCTGAGCCTGACACTACCCCCGACCCACAGCCTCAACTCAGACCCCGAGAAGCTCATCGCAACGCCGGCACATCAGGCCTGTCATGCCCCTCAGCCCTAAGGCTTACCCTAGGTTGTCTTCTGAGCAGTCTGTCTACAGGGCCTGGCTCCAAAGCAGGAAGGATTCGGGACAACCGAGCAGTATCAAGGAACTCAGGCTGCCACCAGGAAGGAAAACCCACCACTGGCAACTCCGGAGAGCATTCAGAGCAGGAGAACTCTGAATGCCTATCCCACCAAAACTACACTTTCTTCGCCCCCTGGCGGCAAACCCTGAGCCTGACACTCAACCTGACCCACACCCTCAAGACAAACCCCCGGTAAGCAGGGCACAGTACTTACACATCAGGACTTCAGTGACTCCTAGGCCCTAACCCTATCCCTCGATGCCTTCTGAGGGCTCTGGCCCCAGAGGCCTCGCTCTAAAGCCACAGGGATAGGGGGCACCTTAGCAATACCAGAGGATTCACCCCGTCTCCCAGAAGGAAACTGCCCCATTGGGAACCTGCGGCAAAGTTTTCCCAGTAGAACTCGGCGTGCGCATTCCAGCGAAATGCCACTTTCAACGGCCCACTGCTTGCAAACCCTGACCTGACTCTCACCCTCACCCACGCCCCAACTCAGATCCCCTGCCCCCCAGAGCTTGCCCTAGCGTGGGCAGATCAGGTCTGAAATGACCCTAGGCCGTAAGCCTATCCCTAGGTTCGCTTCTGAGCTTCTGTCCCAAGAAACCTGGCTTCAAAGCCCAAGGGATGGCAATAGCTAAGAAACACCAGAGGACTCAGCTTGCCAAAAAGAATTCAAAAACACCACTTGGAACTCCGGAGAGTGTTAAGAACTCGAGAACTCTGAATGACCATCCCAGCGACTGCACAAATTTGGCGACCTCTGGCGGCCAACCTGAGCCTGACACTCAACTTGACCCACGGCCTCAACTCAGACCCAGGGAAGCACCTGTCATGCCCCTAAGCTGTAAGCCTAACCCTAGGTTGGTTTCTGAGCGCTCTGTCCCCAGGGCCTGGCTCCAAAGCCCCAGGGATCTGGGACACCTAACCAGTGCCAGAGGACTCAGCCTGCCACTAAAAAGTAAAATGTGCCATTGTGAACTCCGGTAAGCCTTCTGAGCAGGAGAACTGTGCCGGTCCATCCCAAACGGACCCCAAGTTCAATATGTCCAGGCTGCAATCCCTGAGCCTGCCATTCCGCCCTGACCCATGGCTTCAACTCTGACCCCAGGAGTCTCATCACAGCGCCGGCACATCAGCGTTCTCATGCCCCTAAGCCCTAAGCCTAACCCTAGGTTGGCTTCTGAGCGCTCTGTCCCTAGAGCCTGGCTCCAAAGCCCCAGGGCTTTGGGACACCTGACCAGGACCAGAAGATTCTGCCTGCCACTAAAAAGGAAAACGTGCCATTGGGAACACCGTTAAGCATTCGGAGCAGGAGAACTGTGCCGGTCCATCCCAACGAACCCCAAGTTCAATGTGCCCAGTCCGCAATCCCTGAGCCTGATGCTCCCCCAACCCACGGCTTCAACGCACATGTCGGGAAGCTCATCACAGCGCTGGCACATCAGGCGTGTCTTGGCCCTAAGCCCAAAGACAAACCCTAGGTTGGCTTCTGAGTGGTCTGTCCCCAGAGCCTTGCTCCAAAGCCCCAAGCATTCGGGAGGCCCGAGCAGTATCAAGGGACTCAGGCTGCCACCCAGAAGCAAACCCCGCCACTGGGACTCTGGAAAGCATTCAGAGCAGAACTCTGAATGTCCATCCCAGCAAAACTACACTTTCTGCGCCCCCTCGCGGTAAACCCTGAGCCTGACACTCAACCTGACCCCCACCCTCAAGACATACAGCCCATCCCAAGCTCGCCACAGTTCCCGCAGCCCAGGAGGGCCGTGCACCTGGACCCTAACCCTAACCCTCACTTGGCTTCGGAGAGCTCTCTCCCTACGTCCCTGGCTCCAGGCCCCAGGGATTGGGGCCACCTGAGCAATACCAGAGGACTCAGCCTGACACCACAAAGCAAAATGCGCCATTTGGCAATTCCGAAAGCAGTGGGAGGAGAAACCTGCATGCCGTGCCCCTGGGTCCTAACCCCAAGACTAGATTGGCTCCTGTGTGCTTTGTTCCCGGAGGTCTCCCCCAAGAGTCCCAAAGGCAAGGGACACCTGAGCAATACCAGAAGACTGAGCTTACCACCCAGTGAGAAACCCCCCCGTTTGGAACTCGGGAAAGGATTCACAGAGAGTGAACGCTGCATGCCCAACCCAGTGCACACACCGTTTCAGCGGTCCCGAGGCCGAACAGAAGAGCAAGACAATCACGTGGACCCACGCCTTCAACCCTCACCCCCGAGAGCCTCGACGCAGTGCTGGGAGGTCAGGTCTCCCATGCCCCTATGTGCTAACCCTCACCCTCGGTTCGCTTGTGAGGGGTCAGTCCCCAGAGCCTGGCTCCAAAGCCTCACAAATTCGGGACACCGGAGCAATATGTAGCGCCTCAGGCTGCCACCCAAGAGGAAAACGCGGCATTTGGAACTCCGGACAGCATTCAGAGCAGGAGAACTCTGAATGCCCATCCTAAGGAATGCACAGGTTTGCACCCTATGGTCGCAAACTCCGAGCCTGACACTCAACCTGACCCACGCTCTCAATACAAACCCCCGATGCTGCCACCTCAGGTCTGCCGTGCCCCTAGGCCCAGCCCTATCCCTCTCGGCCTTTTGAGGTCTCAGGCCCCAGAGGCCTGGCTCTAAAGCCACAGGGATCGGGGGCACCTGAACAATACCAGAGGATTCAGCCTGTCTCCCAGAAATGAACCCCACCATTGGGTACTCAGGGAAAAGCTTTCCAAGTAGCGGAACTCTGGGTGCCCATCCCAGTAAATGCCACTTTCAACGCCACCTACCCGCAAACCCTGAGCTTCACACTGACCCTAATCCCACACCCCCAACTCAGTTCGCCCAACCCCCGAAGCTTGCCCCAGTGTGGGCAGATCATGAATGAAATGACCCTAGGCCGTAAGTCTATACCTAGGTTGGCTTCAGAGTTTCTGTTCCCAGAAGCCTGGCTCCAATGCCCCAGGAATGGCAATACCTGATATCAGACGTCTCAGCTTGCCGAAAAGTATTCAAACACACTACTTGCAACTCCGGAGAGCTTTCAGAACTCAAGAACTCTGAATGCCCATCCCAACCAACGCACAAATTTGGCGCCATCTGGCGGCCGCCATTGATCCTGACACTCACCCTGAACCACGCCCTCTAGACAAACCCCACTGAGCAGGCTACAGTGCTTGCACGCCAGGCCTGCCGTGCCCCCAGATCCTAACTGTCACCCTACGGAGGCATCTGAGGGATCTGTCCGTGAAGGCTGGCTCCTGCAAGACCAGAAGACTCAGCCTGTCACCCAGAAGGAAAACACACCATTTGGAACACAGGAAAGTGTTCAGAGCAGGAGTACACAACATACACATTAAAGTACACCTGCATTTTCATTGGCACCCTTGCCGCATACCATGAGCTTCACACTCACCCTGACACATGGCCTCAACTCAGACCCCCGGGAAGCTAGCCATAGTGCCCGTAGATTCAGCCTGTCAAGCCCCTAAAGCCCTACCATAACCTAGGTTTGCTTCTCAGGAGTCAGTTCTCAGAGACCTGTTTCCAAAGCCCCAGGAATTGGGACCACCTGAGAAGTACCAGAAGACTCAGCCTACACCCAGAAGGAAACCTCAGAGTTTGGACTCCAGAAAGCATATTGGGCAAGAAAAACCTGCGTGTCCACCCCATCTATCTCCCACTTTCCGTGGTCGGGCCTAAAATCTTGGGCCTGGCACTCACCCCGACCCATGCCCACAACTCGGCTCCCTGGGAAGCTCACCACTGTGTTGGTAGATCGGGCCTGCCACGCACATAAGCCCTAAACTTAACCTTATTTTGGCTTGTGATGAGTCTGTCCCCAGGGGCCTTCCTGTAAACTCCAGGAATTGGGGACAACTGAGTAATACCAGAGGACTCATACTGACACACAAAAAGAAACCTTGCCATTGGGAACTCCGGATGCCCATCCTAACGAACCCCCACTTTCAGCGGCCCCTTGGCCAAAATCCCTGGCATGACATTTATCCTGATTCACGCCCTCAACTCAGTCCCCTGGAAAGCCTCCCACAGTGCTAGCACATCGGGCCTGTCATGCCCGTAGTCCCGAACCCTAAACCTGGCTTGGATTCTGATGGGTTTTTCCCCAGAGTCGTGGCTACAAAGCTCTGGGCATTGGGGACACCTCAATAATAGGAGAGAACTCAGGCTGCCACCGAGAAGGATCCTGCGTCATTTGGAAATACAAAAATGTATCTGACCTGGAGAAATCTGCACGCCTATCCCAGCAAAACCCCACATTCCGCTGTACCTCAACAAGAACACTTGACAGTTCGATATGCATTTATGAAAAAAAACTCTAAACCATCTGGGTATAGAGTGAACATAACTCAAGATAACAAAGTTCATATGTGAAAAGCTCACAGCTGAAATCATACCCAAGGGTGAAAAGCTGAAAACATTTCCACTAAGATCAAAAACAAGACAAAGAGGGTGCTGTGTGGCTCAGATGGTTAAGCGTCTGCCTTCGCCTCGGGTCACAATCCCAGGGTCCTGGGATCGAGTCCTGCATCGGGCTTCCTGCTAGGCGGGGAGCCTGCTTCTCTCTCTGCCTCTGCCTCTCTCCCTGTCTCTCTGACTTTCAAGAATAAATATATAACATATTATAAAAAAATAAAAGAGAAAAAAAAAACAAGACAAAGATGCCCACTCTCATCACTTTCACTCAACACAGTATTGAAAGCCCTAGCCAAAGCATTCAGACGAAAAGAAAAAAAGAAAGAAAGAAAAGATGAAATCCAAATAGGAAAACTGTCAGTGTTTGCAAATGACATGATACTATATATAGAATTCCATAGAGATTGCACCAAAAAACTGTTAGAATAAAAAAATTCAGTAAAGCTGCAGGATACAAAGCCAATATACAGAGAACTGTTGCATTTCTTTTTTTAAAGACTTTATTTATTTGACAGAAGGAGACAGCACAAGCAGGGTGAGCAGCAGAGGGAGAGGGAGATGCAGACACCCCACTGAGCAGGAAGTCCACTGCGGGTCTCGATGACAGCACCCCGGGATGGTGACCTGAGTCAAACACAGATGCTTCACTGACTGAGCCACACAGATGTCCCAACTTGTTGCATTTCTGTGTACTGATGACAAACCTTTCCAAAGAGAAAATAAGAAAGCAATGCCATTTACAATTGCATCAAGAAAAACAAAACCTAGGAGAAAAGTAACCAAGAAGGAGAAAGATCTGGTACTCTGAACACATGTTGGTAAAGGTAGGAAAAACACATGTATGTTGAGGGGGCGTGTATGGGTCAAAGAAACAGAGAACGACACAAATAAACGGAAGCGTACATCCTGCTCATTAACCGGAAGAGTTAATCATGTTCACATGTCCATAGCAACCAAAGCAATCTACAGATGTGATGAAATCCCTATCTGAATTCCAGTGGCATTCTTCCAAGAAATAGAAGACAGTCCTAAAATTCATATGGAATCACAGAAGACACCAAATACCCAGAGCCATCTGGAGAAAGAAGAGAGCAGGAGTCACCAGACGCCCGGATTTCAAGCTAGATTACAAAGCTGTGGTCATCAAAACTGTATGGTGCTGACATAGAAACAGACACACAGTTCAATGGAACCTAATAGAAACCTCAGGAAATGATAATCATAGCACTTTTGGCAAAGTTTACTCTGTAGAGTCAGTACATTAAAGGTATATTTAGACTTAGCTCTGATATAATTATTATTAACTCTGAACGGGAATTAATATTTAAGTCCTGTTTCAACAGCTGATTTCAATAAATGCATTTCTTTGAACTTGTTTTATATAAACACATATTATTAAATAAGAGTGATTTAGAATCCACATTTTTGAAATATTGAAATCACTTTAATAAACCTATCATGGAAAAGAAACAGATATCAATTATCACAACTGATAGCATCACAAAAGACAATCAGAAACAATTCCTTATCTGATGGAAGAATATAACATTTTGAGTAGTTCTGCCCAAATGTTAAACCTGTTGAAAGCTATAGATCCAGCAAGTCATTTACAAAAACACATGTCAGAGAAACATCCTATCAAATAGTAGGACATGTAATCAATAAAGTCCACACTGCGTATATTCCGATAGGAAAAATACTTTTCCAAAAAATAAACTGTAAAACAAAAATATGAAGAAGGAGAAGTAGAAGAAGAAGAAACCTGAGAAACTAACCCACACATATATGGCCTTAACTTACGACACAGGAGCAGAAAATATACAACAGGGAAAGGACTGTCTTTAGTGAACAGTCCTGGAAAACTGGACACTACATGTAGAAAAATGGACTGGATCACTTTCTTACAGCACACACAAAAATTTTAAATGGATGAATGACTTGAATATAAGACCTGAATCGATTAACCTCCAAGAACAAACACAGGTAGTGAGTTTCTCGATAGTTGGTTTTGGCAAAGAGTCTTTTAGATAGGACACCAAAGGCATAGACAACAAATGCAAAAATAAGCAAGTGGAACGACATCAAACTGAAATTTCTACATGGCAAAAGAAACCATCAAAACTTAAAAGGCGACCTACCCAATGAGAAAAAATATCAGCAAATCATATGTATGAGAAGAGGCTAATATCCAAAATATACAAAACACTCATACAAATCAAAACAAAAATCCTGTATAAAGAATGGGGAGATTATGTGAATAGATATTTTCCAAAGATGACACCCAGGTGCCCAGCAGACACAGAAAAAGTTGTTCAACATCACTAATCATCGTCAGGGAAACATAAGTCAAACCCATAATCCGCTATCTCCTCACAACAGTTGGGATGTCATTTTTCCCAGAGACAGACACCAGGTGTGGTCAAGGGTATATAGACAAGGGGACCCAGTGCACTGTTGGTGGGAATGTACATTGGTACAGCACCTGTGACAAAGACTATGGAGGTTCCTGGAAAAATGAATACAACTACCACATGACCCAGTGATTGCTCTGAGTGGATTTATTTGGAGAACACAAAAACACTACCTCAAAAAGATAGATGCACTCCCATGTTCACTGCAGCATTCTTCACAGTAGCCAGAGATAGAAACAGACACCTTAGGAGCATTATGCTAAGTAACGCAGTCACAGAAAGACAAATACCAGATGTTCATGGACATTCCACATGGAAAAAGAAAAATACTGAACGCACAGATACTGAGAACAGAATGCTGGTTGCCAGAATCACGGATGGGGGGAAAGGGGGAAGGTGGTCAAAGGCACAATGTTTTGGCGCCTGGGTGGCTCAGTTGGTTAAGCGACTGCCTTCGGGTCAGGTCATGATCCTGGAGTCCCGGGATCAAGTCCCACATCGGACTCCCTGATCGGCAGGGAGTCTGTTTCTCCCTCTGACCCTCGTCCCTCTCATGCTCTCTATCTCTCATTCTCTCTCTCTCTCACAAATAAATAAATAATATCTTTTAAAAAAAAAGGCACGATGTTTGAGTGATAAAATACATAAGTCATCGAACGTTGTGTGCAGCATGGAGACTAAAGCTAAGCTTGCAGGATGGGATACAGGTTCCCCCGCTATTTGAAAGTATATTTTCCTTCCTTCCTAGGAAGGAAAACTTTCAAAGCAGGAATGGTGTAGACCAAAGGAGGAATTAGCATTCATTTATACAGAAAAAATATCATGCTCAGACTCCAAAAACGACTTTTCTTTGGCTTTTCCTAGGCCTCAGGACACAACCTCCTAATGGATGCCGAAAATAAATACAGAGGAAGCACAGCAGATGCTCACAGACAAAATTCAAAGTGCTGGGGGCTGGACGCGGAGAGCGGTTCCCAGGAAAGACCTGGTTGAGGTGYGYGCCACMTCTGCAGTGGCTCCCCGCAAAAGAGATGATGAACGCGATGCTCACTTTTCGACTTTTTTCATAAGAGCGAAATCCTCTTCAGGATTCCTCCTGTTACTGAAGCCGGGTAATGACACAGATCTTTAAAAAAGAAAAAAAAGCCATCTCTACCGTGAACTTTTAAAAAGTGGGGGATATTGTACTTGAACGTTGCCGAGGGAGTAGCTGTTAAATGTTCTCCTGGACACGCACATCACCAGATCCACTGTGAAAGGCACCTTCCTGAGCATGCGGCACACAGCCGACCTCCTTCCCCCAGAAACCTCCTCCTTCCCCTCGCTCAGGACAACCAGCCACAGCTGGGAGTTACCCCAATTCCTCCTTTGTCCCATTCCCAGTATCTAACCCATCAGCAAATCCGGTGAGCTCCATCTTAAACGTACCCAGAATAACACTGACCACCGCTTCCAAGGCCACCTGTCCGGTCCACACTAGAGGCCATCTCTTGCCTGAGTTCCTGGAAATGCTTCATCATGGACCTCCCCTGCCCATCCTCAACACTCTGTCACCTGTTCTCAACACTGTAGCCAGGATGACCCACTGAAACAGAGTCCCATGGGGTCACAGCACTGCAATGGCGTTCTGTCTTCCTCTCTCACCTCCCTGAGGTCATGTCTTAAGCTGTCTCCTGTGGCCACAGGCCCTTCTTGCTACTTCTGGACATACCTGGTATGCTCCTCCCTCGGGAATTTTGCACATGCTTTCCCTTCCGTTTAGAATACTCTTGACTTGATATCATTCACTTTCTTTAGATCTTGACTCAAGTATCATGTCCCAAATGAAGTGCCACCTGGCCCCTATGTGAATAGCAAGCACCAGCCTTACCTCCCCTGCAGCACCCCAGCTCTGTCTCCTGTTCTCTATTTCCGTAGCAGTTAGCACAGTCCCCAGTCCATCTCGGCAGGGCAGAAAGAAGGCCTACACTGACGGTTTCACCACTGCCTCCATCCGATTTCCTGGTCCAAAGCCCCGGGGGAAACGTTGCCCCAGGGCTCTTGAAACAGCCAGGACACCAAGGACCAGGAGTCCACGGACTGCACCCTGAACACTATCAGGAAAATGAGCCACACGAGGAATCCACCTGCCCATGAGACCTGAAGGCAGACAACTTCCTCAATTACAGGTGAGCACTCACACGTCCTCTCCTTGCCTGAGGTGCTCATCTGAGAAAGCTGAACAGAGGCCCATCCCAGGATCCAAGTCTCCCTCTAGCCAAGCTCCTGGGAAACCGACATCTCTCCTCCCTGCACTAACCACCTGGGATTGACGCCCGGAATACTCCTGCGGTCAGGCAGAGTGGTGCGCCTGCCCCTCTTTCCTGTGAGATCATCACAAACCAGGCTTTGCTGCACATTTTCCAGGAAGGAGCCTGGAGCGGCATCAACAGGCAGACCGGGCTCGGCCGCAGTCTTGTACATCAGGCCCTATGCAGAAGTAGAATTGCACGGATACTGGTGTCCTGTGTGGCCTCAGAACCTTATGGCAGGAGCTGAGATTTCAGTTCCAAATGAAAAGTGACCTCTTTCACACAGCACAGGAATATGGAGAGGATTTCTCAGGGGTGGGGCTCTGGAAGAACTGCTTCTGCTGGCTGAAATCACAGACACCAGGCAGAGGATAACTGCTGTGCCTCCTCTGAGGAAGCAGGGGGCACACTGGGCAAGAATCGATAATGCTGCCTGTGAGCGGATTCCCATCAACCACCTTGCTGAGCCGAGGGCTCGAGAACCAAACAGGAAATAACTGTCTTATCACATCTGTAGCAGGAGGGCTGCCAGGGAGTAGAACCCAGTCCCTGTCCCCGTAGCAAGCTGGCCTGCCCATCATGAGCAACGGTCCACCACCACAGCATCACAACATCCCAGCTATCTGATCCGACTACCCTGCCAGACTCAGACCTGCTCACACAGTGAGTCATTAGACCAAGCGACTTCTTTCCACTCCAGCTCAATGTTTCTCACAGAGAAGCAAACCCCAGCCTCACAAATGTGCTCACCATTAGCTCTGGAATTCCGTGGGTGGTTTCTCCCATGGCCCACATAGGTGTCCCAACCAGACCACTCCACAAATAACCTAGGGTTTCAAGCCACTTTCAAACTGCCATTAGAAAGGCAGGAACAAGCCCGATAAGTCACACCAGCCAAGTGACTCGATGTGCTGGAAACTTGGACAACATCCTCGCTGAACACCA
>NW_027397471.1:0-9918 GCF_003265705.2 Callorhinus ursinus | reverse complement strand
TATATATATATATATATATATATATATATATATATATATATATATGACCTTGTGTTTTTCCATTCGAACTTTGTATCTCGAGGTCAATGTCTATATTGTTTTATTAAAATAATAATAATAATAACATGGTCACATAACGGTCTGGATCTCCATAGCCACACAAAATGGTTCTGGTCCAGATAAGGATGAAGACACTACCTCAGCCCACGAAGCCAAGCCCTTTCCTTCAGGGATGCCGAAACGCCTCATTGGTGATGAGTTCCTTTGCTGCATGGAGTTGTCCGAGTACAAATGACGCAGGCACCCTCCAGGATTCCTTCCGTTTTCTTCATAAATTCCCCAGCTCAAGTTGCAATTGACTCACCAGGTCAAGCTTCCAGAGCCCAGGATGGGCCACCAGGTAAGCAGCTCCCTCAGGGGAGGCTAACAGGGGGCTCGATTTCCTTTTGGAGCACGATGCACAACTCCCCGAGCTCCTAAAGAACCTACAGTCCTCGATGTGTCCCTCTCACAAAGGGCACAGCACCCTGTTACAGCTCTGACGCTCTGTTTTACTTTAAAACATAATTTCTAATATCGGAATGTGGCTCATGGAAGAAGAAAACATGAACACTCACCAAGGGTTCTCATAATCTTTCGGAAGATTGTTTCCCCACTGTTTAATTAAATCGGGATATAAAAACACACAGATAGCCCTTTACACTAGCAGGTATGATTCTCTTTGGTGATTGAAAGAAGAGTAGGATATAAAAGAGTAACAGATGTTCCGATGACCTGTCATTTCCATAATCAAAGTTTTGAAAATTCACACACACAAAGAAAGAAGCTCAAACAAACATCTTGTCCTGGCAACTCTGAGATGTCTGAACTGGAGTGACAGGGACAGCCGATGAGGTCGTGTGTGTTGGGTCAGGCTGGTGGCACAGAAGAAGGTGCTCAGCCAGCTCTCACCTGGACCTCACCTGTCCTCAGCCAGAAACCTCCTCACGGCCCGCACCTGTCACAACTCTCACCCGGGAGACACACAGCCACCCCTGGAGCCCACCCTGCCCACAACCCCTGCTCAATGCACTCAGCCCCCTTCTGAGACGCCTGTCAGATTTACCCAGACCTGGAACTCCCCCATCTGCTGCAGAGCTCCAGGACTCCCCCTCTTCTTCCAAAATGACACTGGCGCAAGGCTTTCATGAGAAAGGTGTAAGGCTACCAAATGAAAGGTTCACTACTTTCCCCTTCTGTCGTATTTCTCTCCACTTAACTTCCTACCTGGGCAAACTGTAAGGAACGTATCAAGGGAACATAGACATGCTCTGAGACCTGATTCTTTCACTGCAGCCTTCTGAGAACTCCTTGTACAATAAAACACCATATCCTATGACGGGGGGGTTTAAAACTATTATTCAAAGAATAATACAGCCCAAATCACCTCATTTTTAATTACTCTTCATTAGACAAAAGAGTTTCTGTGGAAAAAGCCTTTCCATAGATATTAGATTCCAGCAATTTCATAAGGAGTCAATGGAACCTCAGTGGGATAACCTGACTCACCTAGGGTCAGGCAAGCAGTTCCACATCTCAACCCAGTGCTCCTGACGCTAAGGCCCTTGATGCCACCAGCATCCAGAATTCTCAAAGACTCTCCTTCTGACTCCACCATCAAAGAAACTACAGAGAAAATTGGCATGTCAAAATATCTAGATGACACATTTAGAAAAACTAGAAAGTCAAGCTCATCTTTTAAACATTAAAAGACTGCTTTGAATAATTTTGATTTTTCCCTTGACCCTAATTGTAACTCTTCTGATGAAAAGACTAATTAATTATGAAACGTCATCTTTGACAAATGACAAGACATCATCCATGTCTGTATCTGATTACAAAAAGTCAACTGACCCTAGATGCTGGCCATTCAACCATATCTTAGGCCCAAATGAATAAACACTGTTCGATGAAGGAACAAATGATATGTTAAAAACACACAAAGAGTAAATTTCACCTTCCCTTTCTAATAAAGGTTACTTCTAGGAAACAGATGATCAGAATATAATTTGTAAGCAATAAGTGAATAGAGAAAATGGGATCCCCTGCAATCTTCTACCTGCAGGGAATTGAAGTAACTCCTGCACCAAATGGAGAATGCAGACAGTTACTGAAGTTTTCCTTCTTGGCTCAACTAGAGGGTACAGGAAAGCCCAGGAGGTTTGGGGTTCACGAGAAGTTTTACCTCCAGTCCTGACATGAATATGACACTGTGCCAAATGGACCTGCTGCTTTCTCTGAATGCTGACGTGTTGTGACAAGCTGCATCACTGACTCACATGCTCATGTTCAAAACACTGAGGCTCCTGGAGCCAGAGCAGAGAAGTGCTGTCAGATGGGGATGAGAAGGCACCTCCGACCTCTGGCCTGCACACCTGCTTCGTTTTCTGGGAGAAGGGGAAACACACACTTGTTTGTTAAGTAGTAATTATATTCATTCTAAATTAGACCAATGACTGACATTTTTGGAAAAGCGAAATTACTCTTCCGAATGAACACGTCAACTCATCTCTTCCTCATGCAACTTGAGTGGGGTCTGGTTTACTCCAGCCTCCAGGCCCCCACCTGGAGAATCCTCCTGTACCACCCTGACAGCCCATTAACAGCATTCCTGGGGGCACAATGCTGAATTTGTGGGACAACTCTGGGGCTTCTTACCACCACACCTGTGCCTGGGGAAGCAGAACCCTGGAGCACCCTCCCAGACGATCCTGATGGACCATTACCACCATCCCTGAGGACATGGGACACAATGCTGAAGTTGGAGGACTGCTCGGGGGCTTCTTGCCACCGCACCTGTGCCTGGGGGGAGCAGGAACCTGGAGGGTCCTCCAAGACCATCATAACGGACCATTACCACCGTCGCCCTGAGGACATGGGACACAATGCTGAAGTTGGAGGAGGGCTCTGTGGCTTGTTTCCACCACAGCTGTGCCTGGGGGAGCAGGAAACTGAAGGGCCCTCCAAGACGATCATAACAGACCATTGCCACCATCCCCCTGAGGACATGGGGCAAAATGCTAAGTTGGAGTCCCTTGGTCCTGAAACCAGCAGAAAGGGAGCTCCAAGGGCAGAGAGGAGACTCCAGGAGTATTCCCATCCAGGGAAGGGGGGCCCACTGGAGGGCACTGAAGCAGACAGCCCCACCGACCCACAGGCCATTTGCACAGGATCACTTCCCGCACTCCCTTAGCATGTTGTCCGTCTTCGTGTGTGGACAGTGACTGGCCCACTCAGTGCTGGTGCACTTCCAGCGGAGGACTAGAAACTTTTCCGTGCTTGCTCGTGAGTCAGAAGACCAACGCCCAAAGAAGCAGAGGATATCCCTCTTCCTCCCGAGCTGGGGAAGGCAGTCACCGTCCTGGGGCAGGACTGGGTCCAAGAGTGTGTTCTTTCTGAAGTCCCAGGCTTCAGTGGGTGTTGCTATGCCTGAAAAAGACCCACTCAGCCCCAGAGTCAGGAGCACTGAGGGGCTGTCTCCAACCCTAGCCCAGGATCACGACCCGAAACCATCCTTTCTTTGGGAGGACAGGTCTCCTGCAGGAGCCATGGAGGGGACTGGCCCCTCTCCCTTCCCCAGGTCCAGGATGCCCGGGACCTGCAAGAGCTCTTCATCTGAGGAGGAGTCATGGAGAGCAAGTGTGTCTCGTCAGGCCAGCAAGTGAAATAACCAAACTGCAACGCTCAGGTTCTAACAGCAGCAGAATTTCAAAGTACTGTTTGGGGGCAGCCTCCTCCCCTCTTATGTGGCCTTAGGGGACCCCAAGGAAAGTCCAGGCTCTGTGCCCAGCTTACGTCGATCACCCGGACTCCATATGTTCCTGCCATGGGAGGGATCATTTAGCATCACCCCATTGCACAGAGGAGACCGAAGCCCAGAGAGGGGAGGAAAATGGCTCCAGTCCCAGAGCTGGTCAGCAGAGAAGCTGGAAAGCCAGCCCTCCAGAGACCCTGCTAGACCAGCCAGAGACTCCCTGAGTTGAAAGTGAGCCCTCCCCTGCCTGACTAGCCACGCACTGGCCCCTGACCTTCATGATGGCCTGTTCTTGGTGCTGAAGGTGAGCTGACGGACTAGGAGGAGGAGTCCAGGCGGTGGGATAGGCTGTAGCAACAGGACAGAGTGACAAGTCTGAGGTAGCAGGAGTCACACTCTGGTCTCCCTCCCGGAGCCTGCCTGGGAACTGGAATCTGGGTGCCTTAGGGGCCAGCACACAACAGGGTCTTCCCTGACCAGGGAACCATGGTCCCCAAGGAGAGTCCCCTGGGCCCTCTCCCCGCTCCTGCCTGACCTCACCTCTCCTCACTCTGGGGCTGCAGGACCCGGAACCAGGCCCCATAGGGATGGCTTGGTTCCAGCTTTTAATGATTTTGCAGGCCCCAGAGGCCCTAGATTTCCTGGGGCCGGAGGGAGGACTGGCTTTTGAAAAGGACTGGGCTGAGGAGGATGCAGGGCATGAGGAGAGTGAAGGATGGGGCAGGGGCCGAGTCCTGGGGCCACTGCTCATGTCTAAAGAGGGCGGAAATCCCTGAATCCCCATGGGGTCCCTCATTACAGTAACGACCCCCTTCACACTCGGGCATCCTGCTGGTGGGCCCCTCCTCCCCGGCCTCCAGTCCGCCCCTCTGAATCTGCCAGGGCTGCAGCCAAGGACAGGCTGGACCTCTGCCCTGGGTCCTTCCAGGAAGACAAGACAGAAGGAAGAGAGTAGAAGGGGATGGGTTGGACTGATCTCCCTGTCCTGAGTCGGCTTCCACTGATGCCTCCAGGTCCACTGGCCCCGCCCTGCACTTAGCTGGACCCTGAGAGGGAGTCTGCATTCCAGGCCAGCTCGGTGGGGGGTATTCAATGACCTGTGCGTCCCCAGATGTCCTACCCACCTGGCCTTGCACCCTAAGACCTGCTGCCCAGGGTGGGTGTGGTTGCGGGGCCCAGCGGACTTTGTGGGCACAGATCAGTCGGCTGTGGTGAGGGAATGTCAGGGACCAGTAACATGCAGAGCCATGGGTCTCCTGTACATCCCCCACAGGGCTGGTTCGCTGTACAGGTGCTGTGTGCAGGTCACCTTTGCACACCTGGCCATGACACACCTGGCTGTCCCTCTCGGTGGGGAAGCCTGTGTCCCTGGTGCATGTGTCCCCACCTACCCCTGGAGGAGCGGCCACTTTCAAGCATTTCCATGTCCAACCCTCAGGGACAGTTGGGAACCTGGGTCAAGAGAGGCAGGCACTGGCCCAAGACAAATGAGGGGTGCAGAGCCCAAGGAGCAGGGCTGCTCTCCAGTCCTAGACCAGCCCCAAACCTCCCATGAGGTTCGCTTTGGGGGTGAGAGCCCCTCAGATCCTCGGGGATAGCTACCCACCCAGTCCCATGTGGGGACATGACGTTGGCATTGCCAGGCACTTAGAGGCATGTGCACCTGCCCAACCACCCACACACACACACACCACTCTGACTGCCCAGCTGGGGGTCAGAAGGGGAGGACACCCTGGGAGCGAGGTGGGTGAAAAGTGGGGGAAAGAAGAAAGAGGTTGGAGACAGCTGGGCCATGGGGCAAGGCATCAGGACTCCTGGCAAGGACCCTGATCCAGAGCATGGGGAGGGGAGACATGCTAGGCTGATGGTCAGGGGTCCCCAAGGGACACAGGGGGTTGCCAGTATGCTGGGAGAAGACAGGGCCTGGGTTCTGGTGTCCACCACCACCCTGGGCACTTGGGAGTAGGAAGAGATTCCCACCCCCAAGTCCAGAGTGGCTACAGCCCAAAAGGCCTCAGCTTATTCTTCTGTCATTTGGGCTACAGAGATGCAGTGTCCCAAGGATCCCACAGGCTTGTAGAAGAGCCTGTTGGCCTTGGATCTCCATCCCTGACCCACTGTGCTCCCAGTGCTGGGGAAATGCTCTGTACTCCCTCGAGGTCCTTCTCAGCAGAGGACAGACTGGGGGCTTGGGGAGCAGAGGACCTGGGTATGCAGAACGGGGCAGAGCACTGGGCCAGCAGTCTGGAGACCAAGGTCAGGGCCCTCCTTGTTGCAGCCTCAGGGTCCCCATGTGGAAGAGGATCCAGAATCACTGTTCTGGTCACTGTGAGGATGACTTAGGAAGGACTAGAGCACCAGGACAAGAGAGGGAAACGGGGACAAGGGAGGCTTCTGAGGTTTCTCACATCGCCCATGGAACCCACAGATCCTGCTCCTGTGAGAGACACAGACTCAAAGACAGAGAAGGAGACAGAGAATGAACACAGGACAGAGGGAACCAGAAGTCATAGACTTTCCTCCACCAGCTTGGAAATGACATCCTGGCATTTTGTGCCATTCTATTCCTGAGAGCGCCGTCACACAGGCCATCCACCCTGGAGGGGAGGGGATTCCACAGGGATGTGTGACCAAGATTCAGGGGTGCCAGGGGCCGCTGTGGGGAATGCCCAGCACACGGGCACAGACGAGGCCCTGGGACCTGAGCCTAACCCTAATTGGAGCCCCTGGAAGTCTGTGTTGTGAGAGGACAAGTTCAGAATCAGTTCATTACTACCTTCCCACGGGGGCTGGGACACAGGCAGGAGGAGGGTGGCTTTGCCTGGACCCCAGAGTAGGCCCAAGCCCCTCTGAGCTGTGTTCCATGCCAAGCCCAGCTCCTGGCTCATCCTTGCATTGACAAGTATGCACCAGCCTCCTGTGATAGCAGGCACGGAACATGTGTAGAGGTCCTACCCTTGATGGCGTCCCTAGAAGTAGAAGCCAGAATACCCCGATGTGCAGATGGGGAGCCTGTGGAGGCACTGAGAGGCACGGGGTCTGTCCAGGTTCTCAGCCCTGTGCACGCGCAGGATCCCGGTCTGAACCCAGCTCTGTGCCCTCACGGTGGGGACACCGGCTGCACCCAGGCCACCCGTGGGCTGTGGGTGGGCTGTGTGGGTGTCACTGTATGGAGGGGCATGGGGGGAGGGTGAGCATTGAGCAGCGGGGGAGGGGGACCCTCAGGAGGCTCATGTGTGAGGAGGAAGTTGGGTAAGGTGACCCAAGGCAGTGGTGACCTCACTTCCCTGACAACAGAGCACAACTGAATTTGGAACCCCAGTAACCAGGCACCCACATTCCACAGACAGCCCACTGCCCAGTTCATTTCGTTGGAGATCCTCAAACCAAGATGTTCATATGCTGCCTGACGAGGTCTGGAGGCTGCAGGCAGAAGAAAGTGTGCCCTGCAGACGCTGTCCCCCGCTGGGGATTTCACGTCAGGGCTCCCCACCGCCTCTGGGCATTAGGCCGAAGCACAGAAAGGTAACACCAGGAGGCCCAGAGCCGGCCACCCAGCCCCACTCGCTCCGATCTGACCTGTGTAGCCCCAGGTGCCCTCCCTGTGTGTGTGTCTGTGTCTGTGTGTGAGTGTGCGTATGTGTAAGTGTGCGTGTGTGTGTGTGTTGATGGGGGTGTGTGTCTTTGTGAGTATGCGTGTGTGTGAGAGTGTGTGTGTCTGTGTGTGTATGAGTATGTGCGTGTGTGTCTGTGAGTGTGTGCGTGTGTGTCTGTGTCTGTATGTGAGTGTGTGTGTGCACGTGTGTGGATGGGTGTCTGTGTGTGTGCGTGTGTGTGTGTGTGTGTGTGTGTGACTGTGTGCGTGTGTGTGTGACTGTGTGTGTAAAGTGGGGTCATGGGGGTGGGGCCACCCCGAGCAGGGGCAGGCTGATGAGAGGTCAGATACCCAGTGGGCAGGTCATGTTCAAGGTTAAGGCCGGCTTTGTGGGATGGGGTGTGTGGGCGCTGTCCCTTCTGCCCAAGGTTTATCCCGATAGCCCTGCAGGGATGGGTCACTGCATCCCAGGTGCAGGGCTGTGCACGCACAGGTGTGTATCTGATCTGGGAGCAGCAGGGGGACTGGGCAGGAGGACAGTGCGGATGGCCAGGCAGGGCTGTGATGCCTCGGGGCCGGCTACCGGTCCCTGTCTTTGCAGAAGGTCACAGAGGACATGGAGAGGCAGCTGGCGGACATGCCCTCCTCCAGGACAGAGGGCTTGACCCCACAGGCATCCCGAGAAACAGGTGCTGGGGATTGCCAGGCAAGACTTCCGACACCACCCGGAACACTGTCCCAGGTGGTTGTTCACCGGAAAGTGGTCCAAGAGCCGGAACCCACGGAGGCCAATGCCGAGGGTGAGAAGGCTGGGGCTGGGTGTTTTTGGTGTGTGGGGACGGGTAAGTGCGGCCTCACTAGAGGCTGGTGTTGGGCCAGGAGAAATGACTGGGCACAGAGCACCCAGCGGGTAGACTGCAGTTGGGGAGACATCCCCATGAGGGTTCCTTCCTGGCTGTGGCTTCTCTGGGAGGCCCTGGGCTGGGCTCTGTCTCTGCAAAAGCCCACGGAGAGTAAGCACGTGGGTAAACTTTTCTCTTCTCACAGCTGCTCCACCACCTGAGGAGCTAGAGCCAGCACTGGAGGGACAGGTAGTGCCTGTAGTGACTTCAGGAGGAGACCAGGAGCCGGGAGGTGACCCCGCACCTGCCCACGGAGAGCCTGGCGCTGTCCAGGAAGAAATGGCACCTGCTCTTGCCCAAGGCTCTGCCCCTGCTACAGTTCCTGCCCTCCCCCTTCCCCCACACCAGCCCCTTCCCCTGCCTCGGACCCAGATCCTGACCCTGCTCCTGCCCCTTCCGTTACCCCTGCCTCTGCCCCTAATTGTGCCCCTGCCCCTGCCCCTGCCCCTGCAAGAGAAACTGTCCCTGACCCAGATCCTACCCTTGCTCCAGCCCCTGTCCGTACTCCAGCCAGAGACACTGCCCCTTCCCCTGCACCTGCCAGTGGTCCCGTTCCTGCCCCTGAACCAGATCCTGTCCCTGCTCCTGCCCTGGATCCTGCACCTGCCACTACTGCTGACCTTGTCCTTCACCTTGCCCCTGCCCCTGCTCTTACCTCTGTCCCTACCCATTCCCTGGCTCTATCCTGAGCCCTGCCTGTCCTAATGCTCCTGCAGGGCTCCCACAGCCACATCCAGAGCCCACAGCCCTGTAGGGAGAGCTCCTTGTACAATCACCCTTAGTTCCATCACCCGAACCCGAGACCCCGCCCGATTGTTTCATCACCGCCCCGTGTTCTTTCTCTCTGGTACATATTAACTGTTATTTTATCCTTCCATGTCCTAAATACTGTTTATTATTTGTTTTAAATAAAATTACTTATTTTCAATTCAACACTTCATGAGCATTAATTACAGGCCCAACACTGTGCCACCACACCCCAGAATATTGCTGTAGAATATTTCATTCCCCAAAGGAGTCCCCGAACAAGAAGCCCTACCTGCACGTTTCTCCTCCAGCCCAGACCCCGGCAACCCCTAAGCTGCTTTCTCTCTCTGTTCCTTTACCAATTCCTGATGTTTCTGTAAGTGGAATCACGCAATAGGGGCCTTTTTGTCTGCCCTCCTATTTTCAAAGGGGACTTGTTTCCTTCTGTGTTTGTTTGTCATTAAATTTCCCTTATTTGATATCGAAATCCCCGATGGATTACACATCAGATGTAATCATAGAGGCCACGTTAGGAATTATGGGCTCAATCTCGGGCCCGAGACACCTGGTCCTGCTGGGACACCACAGCCTGACCCCAGACAGGACAGGGCTGGTTCCTCCTGTGACCCACACAGAAACCAGGGAAATGCAGAATGCTGGAAGACACACCACAAAGGGCAAACTATGGCTCACAACCGAAGGCCAGAGAAAGGTTTCCCGTGCCTCTGGTCCAAATAATACACTAAGTCCATGGGTTCCAAAGGGACACCGAACGCATACAAGTCCACGGGGGGAAGACAGGCACGTGGGGAGTCAGAGATGCGGGAGCTCCCAGGGAAGGACTCTGGCATAGGAAACCCTATGGAGGTAGTGCTGGTCAC
>NW_027397470.1:0-28114 GCF_003265705.2 Callorhinus ursinus | reverse complement strand
AGAATGGGTCACTGGCCCCAGTGGCCTCTAGGGCTGTAGGTTGGGGAGCATGCACAGCATGGACAGCATGGACAGCTGTAAGTTTATGTTCAGGGCAAAAGCTATAACAAAATTAGCTTGCTTATGACCTACCACATATTGGGCTGCAATACAGATCCATGCTGTGCATCAGAAGGTTCTCAGTAATTGTTTTCTGATGAGAAGAATAGCTACTTTCCTCCAAAGCAGTGTTTTTCAACCTTGGTGATTTTTCACCAAATAATATCATGCCAAAATCTGTGAATGTTTTGTCCAATGAAAAATAAAGATGATATAAGTTTACCTCTATAATATGCCACTTTTACTCACTCCCTTTCAGATGTTCTTGGCTGTGTGGGAGAGAAAGGGGTAAAGTTACAGCATGTGTGCTAGAAATTGTGCACTGGAGTATACTGAGCATTTTAGTATCATTTGTCATTGTATTGGGGCCAGAAAAAAAGGTTGAAAGCCACTTCTCTAAACAACATTTCCTGCCAAAATCACGTAATCTTTGGCACAGGAACATTTCCAGTAGATGGAAGAGGGGGTATCACATGTCAAAGTATTTTTTCTTTCTTTCTTTTTATATATATACCCAGGTCCATAACATACTCATTAATTGCCTGCTCCCCCAGCCAGACAGGTGTTGAACAAGAACACATGGCTTACGTACAACTTGACAGGAATACTTTAGCACAAGGACAGAGGAGACAAGGCCATCTTCTAACTAGCAGGCTTAGGCAGAAGTTAGTACTATTGCTGGGATGGATGCTAAAGGAGTAGGGCGGGTGTACTGAGCACACTGAAACAGAGGAGGGATTAGAGCAAAGAGCTGACAACTGACAGACTAATTTCCATGACTCATAGCAGAGGAGAGGGCAGGAAGAAGCTGAAATAGGCTGAATATCAGGTCTCCATAGTTAAGGTATTACTAATTCTGATCAGACCTTCTATTATTGCTCCCCTATACCTGGCTTCTTGGCTCAACAGCTACACTGGCCAAACTTGGTGAGCCATGACCAAGAGGATGAGCAGAGTGGGCTACTCTATTTTCCATCCACCATTAGTTTCTTTTGCATAGGCTAGCTGGTTCACTGGGGTATAAGAAAGAGCTATAGGTCTTCTCTTGAGAGAATTAAAAAAATGGTATTTAATATCTTTTGGGAAAATGATATTTACAATAAGAAGTAGCTAGGTAGAACACTGATGTGATAAGGTTAGGTGAAAAAACAAGCATGTGTAATTATTTGAACATTACAAGTATAGCTGTGTAAAACTGTACCCATAAGAAAAAAGACCAGAAAGAAATAGCCCAGACTGTTGGCAGTGATTGTTAGGGAGGTAAAGCTGTTATTATATTTTTTCCATTTTTGAATATGTCACTTTACTTTTATAGTTTCAAAAAGCACATCAAAGTAAACAATTAGGGAGCTGCCAATCCAATGATAGATTGTTTATTCAAACCATCCTCCTGCTAAGAACAATTAGAAAAGACTGACAAATTTTTAAAAAATTTTGTTTGAGGGCACCTGGGTGGCTCAGATGGTTAAGCGTCTGCCTTCAGCTCAGGTCATGATCCCAGGGTCCTGGGATCGAGTCCCGCATCGGGCTCCCTGCTCAGCAGGGAGCCTGCTTCTCCCTCTGCCTCTTTCTCTCTCTCTCTCTCTCTCTCTGTCTCTGATGAATAATAAAATCTGAAAAAAAAGAAAAAAACTTAAAAAAAAATAAATAAAAAATAAAAAATTTTGTTTGAGGCATGATCCTTGAAGGCACAGACTGGGAGAAAATACTTGCAAAAGACACATCTGATAAAGGGATGTTATCCAATATATAAAAAAACATAAGCAACCCCATTAAAAAATGGGCCAAAGACCTTAACAGATACCTCACCAAAGAAGGTATATGGATGGCAAATAAGCACATGAAAAGATGCTCCACATCATATATTATCAGGGAAATGCAAATTAAAACAGTGAGATACCACTACACATCTGTTAGAATGGCCAAAATCCAGAACACTGACAACATCAAATGCTGATGAGGATATGTAGCAACAGGAACTTTCAGACACTGCTGATGGGAATGCAAAGTGGTACAGCCACTTTGGAAGACAGTTTGGTGGTTTCTTACAAAGGAAAACGTACTCTTATTATATAATCCAGCAGTCATCCTCCTTGGTATTTATTCAAGGGAATTGAAAACTTATGCCCACACAAAACCTGCACACAGATATGTATAGCAGCTTTATTCATAATGCCAAAATTTGGAAGTAACCCAGGTGTCCTTCAATAGGTGAATGGAAAATAAACTGGTACATTCAGACAATTGAATATTATTATTAAGCACTAAGAAGAAATGAGCTATCAAGCCACAAACAGACATGGGGGAAACATAAATACTTATACTAAGTGAAAGAAGTCATACTGAAAAGGCTATATACCATATGATTCCATCTATATGACATTCTGGAAAAGGCAAAACTGTGGAGACAGTTAGATGGTCAGTAGTTACCAGGGATTAGGGAGGAGGGGAGGATGAATAAGTGGAGCACAGAGGATTTTTAGGGCAATAAAACTATTCTTGTGTGATGCATAACGGTGGATACATGTCATTATACATGTGTTCAAACCCATAGAATGTACATCAACAAGGGTGAACCCTAAGGTAAACTATAGCCTCTAGGTGATAATGATGTGTCAATGTAGGTTAACTAGTGTAACAAATGTACCACTCTGGTGCAGGATGTTGATAGTGGGGAAGGCTGTGCATATGTTGGGAGAGGGGTATATGGCAAATCTGTGCCCTTTCTCTCAATTTTGCTATGAACCTCAAACTGCTCTAAAAAACAAAGTCTATTCAAAAATCTGATTTGTGTATGTGCTGCTGAAGCGAGCACTAAAAAATCTGATTTGGATGAAGTGATGCTCAACATCATTCATCATCAGGGAAATACAAACCAAAACTACAATGAGATATTACCTCATACCTATCAGAATGGCTAAAATCAACAACACAAGGGCGCCTGGGTGGCTCAGATGGTTAAGCATCTGCCTTTGGTTCAGGTCATGATCCCAGGGGCCTGGGATCGAACCCCGCATCAGGCTCCCTGCTCAGTGCAGAGCCTGCTTCTCCCTCTCCTTCTGCCATTCCCTCCATTTGTGCACTCTGGCTCTATCTCTCTGTCAAATAAATAAATAAATAAAATCTTAAAAAACAACAACACAAGAAACAACAGGTATTGGAGCAGCCACTCTGGAGAACAATATGGAGGTTCCTCAAAAAGTTAAAAATAGAATTACCCTATGATCCAGCAATTGCACTACCAAGTATTTACCCAAAGAATACAAAAATACTAATTCAAAGGAATACATGCACCCCAATGTTGATAGCAGCATTGTCTACAATAGCCAAATTATGGAAACAGCCCAAGTGTCCATCAACTGATGAATGGATAAAGAAAATGTGATATATATATTTAATATGTGATATTCATATTACTCAGCCATAAAAAAAAAGAATGCAATCTTGCCATTTTCAGTGACATGGATGGAGCTTAGAGAGTATTATGTTAAGTGAAATAAGAAAAAGACAAATACCACATGATTTCATTCATGTATGGAATTTAAGAAACAAAACGAACAAGCATAGGGGGAAGAAAGACAGAGAGAGGCAAACCAAGAAACAGACTATAACTATAGAGAACAAACTGATGGTTATCAGAGGGGTGGTGGGTGGGAAGATGGGTTAAATGGGTGATGGGGATTGAGTGCATGTCGTGACAAGCACTAAGTGTTGTATGGAAGTATTGAATCACTAGATTGTACACCTGAAACTAATATAACACTGTGTGGTAACTAACTAGAATTTAAATAAAAACTTAAAAAAAATCTGTTTGAAGGCAATACCAAAACAGTGAGGAATTATGGGTCCAAGACTCAGGTGAGAAGGAAAGTTTTCAGAGATTAGTGTGACGTTTAGTGCTGTCCTTTCCCTTAAGGCTACTGTCAATGACAAGAACCAAGAGGCTGAGAAGCTGAGCAGAGAATTTCACAAATTCACAGGATAGAGGGAACAAGAATTGGAGTCAGGGCCTGATAAGGAGGAGAAGCTCCTGTAAACACCGTAGGCTTTTTGACTGAGACCTGGGGGGGGCCCTATCAGTAAGTATGAATCATAAAGACACAAACCCTCACAGGGATGGAATCCACTTTGAATCCTCTCAGTCTCTGATTTAACTAGATGATCTGGGATCACCAGTGCCTCTAGCTCACTTTCCAGCCATTAAACACCAAAACCTGATAAGGAAAGGAATGAGAAAGGAAAATTACAAGCTAATCTAATTTATGAACATAGATCTTATGAGCCTAAACAAAATATTACCCAACCAAGTCCAAAAATATATAAAAACAAGAACATGCTATGACTGAAATGGATTTAGGGAGTGCAAGGCAAGTTTATGACTGAAAAGGCAATCAATGCAATTCATATTAAAAGAATTAGGAAGAAAAATTAAGTGATCATATTGATAGATGTAGAAAAAGAAGTTTATAAAATTAAACATCTATTCATGACAAAATTTTCTCAAAAGAGGAATAGAAGAAATCTGATAAAGAATATCTCCTAAGCAAACATTATATTTAAAAAGGAAATGTTGAAAGCTTTTCCCTTGAGATAAGGAAGGAGACAGGTATGCTTGCTATTACTCTTTATATTCAATCTTATACTGGAGGTTCTAGCCAATGTCCTAAGGCATGAAAAAGAAGGAAGGGGTAATACAGATTGGAAAGGAGGAAATAAAGCAGCCATCATTCACAGATGACTTGATTTATATGTTGAAAATCTGAGAGAATCTTCAGATAAAAATTATTAGAATAAATAAGAGAGTTTAGCAAGGTTACTAGATAGAAGATCAATATATAAAAATCAATAGATCTGAAACTATTTAAAAAAATTGAAATGGAAGGAGAACTTCCAAACTCTTCCAAACTCATCCTATGAGGCCAGCATTACCTTGATCCCAAAATCAGACAAAGACCCCACCAAAAAGGAGAATTAGAGAGCAGTGTCCCTGATGAACATGGATGCAAAAATTCTCACCGAGATACTAGCTAATAGGATCCAACAGTACACTAAAAGGATTATTCACCACAACTAAGTGGGATTTATTCTTGGGCTGCAAGGGTGGTTCAACATCTGCAAATCAATCAATGTGATACACCACATTAATAAAAGAAAGGACAAGAGCCATACGATCCTCTCAATAGATGCAGAAAAAGCATTTGACAAAATACAGCATCCTTTCTTGATAAAAACTCTCTGCAGTGTAGGGATAGAAGGAACATACCTCAATATCATAAAAGTAATACACGAAAAACCCACAGTGAATATCATCCTCAACGGAGAAAAACTGAGAGCTCTTCCCCTAAGGTCAGGAACACGACAGGGATGTCCACTCTCACCACTGTTGTTCAACATAGTACTGGAAGTCCTAGCCTCAGCATCAGACAGCAAAAAGAAATAAAAGGCATCCAAGTTAGCAAAGAAGTTAAACTCTCACTCCTCGCAGATGACAACTATAGCCACTTTGGAAAACAATTTAGCAGTTCCTCAAAAGGTCAAACATAGAGTTACCATATGACCCATATCCCACTCTAAGCATATACCTAAAGAGAAATGAAAACATGTTCACACAAAAATTTGTACATGAATGTTCATAACAGCATTACTCATAACAGCCAAAAGGCAGAAACAACCCAAATGCCTATCAACTGATGAATGGATAAACAAATGTGGCATATCCATATAATAGAATATTATTCAGACATAAAAATAAATGAAATATTGATATGTGCTACAACATGGATGAACTTTTAAACATTCTGCTTAGTGGAAGAAGCCAGTGTCAAAAAACCAATGTTGTATGATTCTATTTACAGGAAATGTCCAAAGTAGGCAAATCTATAGAGATAGAAAGTAAATTAGTGAATGCCTATGGTTGGGGTATGGGAAGGTTGAGGGGTGATGGTTAAAGGATATGGGTTTTCTTCTGGGGTGATGAAAATATTCTTAAATTGAGAGTAGTGATGGTTGCCTAACTCTGAATATATATAAAAAGCACTGAATTGGGCGCCTGGGTGGCTCAGTTGGTTAAGCGACTGCCTTCAGCTCAGGTCATGATCCTGGAGTCCCAGGATCAAGTCCCGCATCAGGCTCCCTGTTCAGCGGGGAGTCTGCTTCTCCCTCTGACCCTCTTCCTTCTCATGCTCTCTATCTCTCATTCTCTCTCTCTCAAATAAATAAATAAAATCTTTAAAAAAAAAAAGAAAATAGTAAGTGACTACCACTTATAAAAAAAAAAGCACTGAATTTTACACTTGTCTAACTGTATGGTATGTGAATTATATCTCAATAAGGCTATTATCAAAAACCCCATTAGCATGAAGGTTTTTTCCCCCTAGGTAAGAATATTTGGGAAATTATTTTTAAGACAAAGAAACAAATTACTACATGTTATTTTTTAGAGACCTCATTATATCTTCAAACCAAAATAGATCCTTACATTTAAGATAATTTAAGAATATTCCTACCTATTCATGGGATGGATTTGAGCTCCTTCAATAATTTTCTTGAACTTAAAATTTCCGTAATACAAGAACAAGAAGACTTTTTCTACCAAAGAGCAATGAATGATTGTTTAATACAAATAAAATATGATGAATACACAAATAAAAAGCAGCTTGCGTCAGGAAACCTTCAAAATAGCTTTATCTTTTATTATTGCCCTATATATTATTATGAGGCCTAAAATTTAATGTGCTGCCTTGACATCTTTGAGTCTTATGGGGTCCCAAAGTTCTAACCATGAGTTCAGCTCTTCCCAGATACATCCCTCACCCAGCAGGAAAGCCCCTTACTTTGCTAGTTTCCCTGTCAGCTGGACCAGCTGCACCTGACTCTTCCTCAACCTAATGGGCTTCGTCTCCCTGCAGCCTGTGGAATTATTTGCCAATCGCATCCTCCCATGGGAGCCAAGGGTCACCTCATCTTCTTGTTACTACAAAGCCTGCCTCCCCAAACCCCCGTTTGTTCACTCTACTCCTGAAAGCAGCCCAGTGTGATGTTGCATGGTGTTTGGTGTCCTCCTCCCCTGGGCTGTGAATATATGTGATTAATAAACTGCTGTCAATCTGCTGACAATCTCAACCACCTCCAGAACCCTAGAACACTCCGTCCCTCACCAGTGGGATGAAGAGAAGGTGAACAGAATATTCTCTGTTCTGTTCTGCTTCTTGCAGCTGCTGCTGCCTTTTTACTGCTGAAACAGTTCTCAGTCTCCTCCTAAACCCCTGCCCATGATAAAACCATCAGATTGTACAAATCTTGCACTTGCTCCAACCAGTGCACTATTTACCTTACAGATAACCCACAGCCAATGCCATCCTACTAAGCCATTAAAACCATCTGCTGCGAACCCCTCTGCAGCAACTCACTCACCCTTGTTCCTCTGTCTCCAAACTCAGGAGTTAAGAGCCAAAGACAATCTTACATGTTTTTGCAGAGTAGGCCGTTAGTACAGGTTTGTTTACTGCCTTGGTACTCATTGATGAAGGGTGCTTGAGTGGTTAGGACAGTGGGATCAGTGTCCTCCCAAACAAAGGCGCATTCATGTAATGAATACATCGATGATGTGGGCATGGATCTTCACATTTGCTCTTCCTGCTTCACAGTTTATAGTGAAGAGCAAACAAGGGAGACGAAGCACCTGAAAAGCCTCTGTGGACTCTGGAGGGCTACACAACTATAAATTCTCTTCATTTGTTTCAAGAAAACTTACCAAAGCCAGACTCTTCTTCTATGAGTGTGCCACAGTGCCACAATTACTGTAATAGTAGAATTTCTTCAGGAAACGGTTCACAGTTGTTGACTCATATGTACCATAGGTCATATCAGAGCCCCATAAAGAAAAATCCTGAAAGACATGCCACTGATGTGAGTTTGTCTCTCCACAAAAACCTTATGAAGAGCTGCTATGTTTTATTCTCAGAAAATATTACTGAACACCTAAGATTTGCCAAGCATTATATTAGGTACTGGAGACAGAAAAACATAGTTGCTGCTATTTAACAGCAATATTAAAAATTTTTAAAATTTAAATTGTGTTAAGAAACACATAACATAGGGGCACAGTGGGTGGCTCAGTCAGTTAAGTGGCTGCCTTTAGTTCAGGTCATGATCCCAGGGGCCTGGGATCGAGTTCCACATCGGGCTCCCTGCTCCACAGGCAGGCTGCTTTTCCTTCTCCATTGCTTGTGCTCTCTCTCTCAAATAAACAAATAAATAAATAATCTTAAAAAAGGAAACATATAACATAAAATTTATCATCTTTAAAAAATTGAGGTATAATTGACATATAACATTATATTAGTTTCAAGTATACAACACGATTCAGTATTTGTATATATTGCAAAAAGATCACCACAATTCTAGTTATTATCCATCACCTGACAAGGTTGCAAAAAAATTTTTCTTAAAGATTTTATT
The DNA here is from genome assembly GCF_003265705.2 of Callorhinus ursinus. Classification (NCBI taxonomy): domain Eukaryota; kingdom Metazoa; phylum Chordata; class Mammalia; order Carnivora; family Otariidae; genus Callorhinus; species Callorhinus ursinus. The sequence goes on along the minus strand of NW_027397470.1, from coordinate 19,555 downwards.
TATTTATTTGAGAGAGAGAATGAGAGAGAGAGAGAGAGCATGAGAGGGGGGAGGGTCAGAGGGAGAAGCAGACTCCCTGCTGAGCAGGAATCTCGATGTGGGACTCGATCCCGGGACTCCAGGATCATGACCTGAGCCGAAGGCAGTCGCTTAACCAACTGAGCCACTCGGGCGCCCTGTTGCAAAAAATTTTTTTCTTGTGATGAGGATTTTTAAGATCTATTCTGAGCAACTTTCAAATATGCAACACAGTACTGTTAACTATAGTCACCATGACATAATTGTTTTATAACTGGAAGTCTGTACCTTTTGACCCCTTCACCCATTTCACTCACCCCCTACCTCCTACCTGTGGCAACCACCAATCTGTTCTCTATGAGCTTTGTTTTTGTTGTTGTTTTAAAAATTTCACATGCGAGTGAGATCATGCGGTATTTGTCTTTCTCTGAGTTATTTTACTTAGCATAATGCCCTTGAGGTCCATCCATATTGTCACAAATGGCAAGATTTTATTCTTTTTAATGGCTGAATAGTATTCCATTGTGTATGTATATCACATTTTCTTTACATACTCATCTATCAATGGACATTTAGGTTGTTTCCATATCTTGGTTATTATAAATAATGCTGCAACATGGGAATGCATGTATCTTTTCAAGTTAGTGTTTTCGTTTTCTTCACATAAATACCTAGAAGTAGAACTGCTAGATCATATGGTAGTTCTATTTTTAATTTTTTTTAAGATTTTATTTATTTATTTGACAGAGAAAGAGGGAGAGCTCAAGCAGGGGGAGTGGCAGGCAGAGGGAGAAGCTTAATGACTGAGCCACCCAGGTGCCCCAGTTTTCTTAATTTTCTATTCAGTTTTCTTTTCAGATTTTTGTGTGTTGACACAGCATTTTTATACATGAGCATTTTTATTAATGCCCAAGAGCTAAGATTTCCCTGGATATCTTTGCAGAGTAGTATCAGGCAGCAAGACCACAAGCCCTCACATAGCAGCGTGCTATACGATGCAGAAATGTAGTATTACTAGATGGCAGCCAGAGACACTAGAGGGCAGCACCGGCCCACCCAGGGCTCTTGGTTCTGAGGACTCAGTGACCAGAACTTTTAAAGGATCATTTGCTCTTGTGTCTCTCAATCCTGCCCTTATTTCAGAATCACTGGTAGGCTTGTTAAAAATGGCTGGTTACAGGGGCGCCTGGGTGGCTCAGTTGGTTGGGCGTCTGACTCTTGATTTCGGCTCAGGTCATGGTCTCGGGGTCATGGGATTGAGCTCCATGTGTGAGGCTCCATGCTCCTTCTTCCTATGCTGCCCCCTGCCCCAATAAATAAATAAGTAAAATCTTTTTAAAAAGTGGCTGGTTAGATAATTTTGAGGTCCAGAGTAAAATGAAAATGCTGGCCCTATATTCAAAAAGTAGGAAAAAATGCCTTTAAAGGTACTAAAATATAAAACTTTTTCCTTTTTACTATAGCCCCCCTCCCCCACTCTCCTGACTTGTCCTGGTCTTTTGTTTTTGTACTTGTCTAACGTTATTCTAAATAAAGAAACATTTAAAACTTTAAATAATAACCCTGGATTTTACTGTTAATCGTTGTACAATGCCAGTTTTAAATGCAAATATCAGATCATTTAACCTTTATGTAGGATCACCAACATTACCCAATTCATATTTTGTAGCTAGCTCATGCATATGTACTTCATTCTTACCAAAACATGGAAACACTACACAAAATTAACTCTATTTTTTATTTTACTTCTTGATATGTGTACATCTAGCAACACTCTATGGAAGTCAGTGGCTTTCATAATATGCTTACCTTGTACTCACTTTGGGTCTTGAACAATTTCCAACATCATGGGTCCACCAGAATTCCTGATGACACTGCAAATGCTCCATGTGAATGGGGCAGCAAGGAATGGCAGACATACATGAGCCTGTGTTTTTGCTCATGCATACTGCATTATCTCATCAGACACCACTTGTGAAATACAAAATAAAATTATACTCCACGCAAAAGTTTATTCCATTTCAGAGGCTATGGGCAATTAGTAATCCTTTCAAGGACACCCTAAGGAGCCTATACAACCTCATAAAGAAATGGTATGGATTCTGCCAAAACCACAGACCACAGCTCAGAGGTAGGGGTCTTCAGCAAAGTCAGACTCCTTATAGTCTGAAAAGTTACAGCAAAGACCTCCTTATGCTATTCTCAGATGTACCCAATTAGCCTGGCAATTAAGAGTAGTTTCTTTGGAATTACACACACCTGGATTTGAATCTCAGTTTTACCTGGGTAAATTTTTTTTCTTCTCCATTTTTAGATCTTTTATCTATAAAATGGAGATGGTAATAGTATAAACATCATAGAGTGCTTGTAGGATTATAGGGGATTTTGTAAAACAAGAGTTTAGCACAGTGCCTGGCACAACTGATAACTACAATGGAATTGAAAAAACATGACAAACACCAATCTTAGATGCATCCTCACTGAAGGCCTCTTTAGCATCTCTGAATACCTGCTTACCTGGCTTCTCATTATCTTCACTTGGTAGAGGATAGAGTGGCTAACATAATTAGAAAATAGAAATAAATTGAAAGCATAAGAAATTAGTAAGATGAAAATAAACTGTCATTATTGGAAGGTGATGTGATTGTGCCTGAAAAACAGAAGATAATCAACTCAAAAATTACTACCACTACTACTACCACTAGTATTATTACTACTACAGAGAGAGAGAAATGGAGAGAAAGAATTCAGTAAGGTAGCTGAATATAAAAATTAATATGCTGAAATCAAAAGCCTTTGTATATACAAATATACAATCAGAAGATATATTGGAGAAGAAAATCTCCTTTCCAATAGCAACACAAAATAATACTTAGGAATAAAACATGCAAAACTTTTTTGAGAAAAACATTAAAACTTTTTCAAATGTATAAATGCAGTCTTGAAAAAATAGGCATACCATATTCTTAGGGATAGGAACACTAAAAAATTTTTCCTAAGTTAATTTATAGATTAATGTGATTTTTAAAAAGATTTATTTATTGGGGCGCCTGGGTGTCTCAGTCGGTTAATTGTGGGATTCGTGATTTCAGCTCAGGTCATGATCTCATGGGTCCTGGGATGGAGCCCCCAGTGGGCTCCTGGCTCAGCCGAAAGTCGGCTTGAGATTGTCTCCCTCTGCCTCTCCCTGACTGCTCTCTCTCTCTTTCTCTCTCTCAATTTGAGAGAGAGAAAGAGAGAGAGAGTGTGTGCACGGTGCACGTGTGGGGGGGGAGGGGCAGAGAGAGAGAGAAAATCCCAAACCGACTCCCTCTGAGCCCTACAGGGGTCTTGATCTCACCACCAGGAAATCATGATCTGAGCCAAAACCAAGAGTCCCATGCTTAACCAACTGAGCCACCGAGGCGCTCCTATAATTAGTGTGATCTCAATAAAAATACCAATGGGTTTAACTGAGGGCAATTAGGCTGATTTCTAAATTTATGGTGGGAAGTAAGCAAAAATAGTAGAACTCTCAAAAGGAAGAACTATGATAGCACTGAGATTAGTGATATCAAATAATAAAAAAACTATGTAGCCTTAATTATTAAAACACTATGGTACTTGTGCATGAATAAACTGACAGATAAATGGAACTAATGAAAATGTTCAGAAATAGAACAAATACATAGTAGTATATGATAGAGGTGTCATTTCAAATCAGTACAATAAACATGTATCTTTTATTTTTTAATTTTTTAAAGTTTGTTTGTTTGTTTGTTTGTTTGTTTAAGCAATCTCTACTCCCAATGTGGAGCTCAAATTCACAAACCTGAGACCAAGAGTGGCCTGCTTTTTCAATTGAGCCAGCCAGGCACCCCCAAACATTTATCTTTTAAATAAATGGTTTTAGGACAATTGGATAGCTATTTCAAGAAAGATAGGTGAATTCATATTTTGTACTATACACTTAAACTTCCAATCAACAGATTTAATTTTAAAAATCATACAAAAAGTTTATACATTAAAGTCCTAGAAGAATATATAGAATAATTCTTTTAGGACCTTGGAGAGAGGAAAGCCTTCCTAGTTAACTATGAAACCATAAAATAAGTGATTAATTTATTCTGCATAGAATATCTTCTGCTATATCTGCATATGGTAGAACGCACCATAAAAAAGCCAAAAGATAAATTACAACCTGAAATATATTGCAAATCTTTTTACAGACAAAGGCTAATCTCCTCTTATATATAAAAAGTACCTAATAAGCCAGTAGAAGTATTTGTAGAAGGACAGAAACAGTCCATAGAAAAAGAAATACTAATGACTCTTAAAAACATGAAAAGATAGTGTACCTGGGTGGCTCGGTCAGTTGAGCATCTGCCTTTGGCTCAGATATGATCCCAGGATCCTGGGATGGAGCCTTGCATCAGGCTCCCCGCTCAGCAGGGAGTCCACTTCTCCCTCTCCCTCGGCCTGTCTCCTACGCTTGTGCTCTCTCTCTGAAAGAATAAAAATCTTAAAAAAAAAAAACATGAAAAGACATTCAAACTTAATAAGATAAATGCAAGTTAAAATCACAACAGCAGATTGTGAAAATTCAAAAGTTCAACAGTACACTCTTTTGGCAAAGTAAAGAGAAATTGACAATCTCATATTTTGCTGATGGGAGTGCAAAATGGTGCAATCCCTAAGAAGAGTGATTTCAGAAATATTTGTTATAAATTGCAAATACATTTTCCCTTGACCCAACAATTACAACTCTAGGAATTATGCTTACATTTAATTCTGTCTTGGCAACAGCTTTTCTGAGGACTCAGACTAACACATACCCTTTGTGTGGGAAAGGTGGAAAAATAAGAATATATATCCATATTTGCATGTATTTATATAAAATGCATTAGAAGTCTATAGAAGAAAAGAAGTTAAGGGAAGCAATAGAAATGGGGTGGTGGTAATGGGTTGGGTGGAGAAAAAGGAGAGAGGAAGAGTTTTGAATCCATGTGAATTCATCTATGCAAAAAATAAATTTAAAAGGCTCTTGGAGAATTTTTGTAAATTTTCTATTGTGAAATACAGACTCATGGGTAATTGCAGAGATAGTATAGAGGTCCCATGTACTCTTACCCAATTTCTCCCAATGGCTACATTTTACATAATTATAGTAAAATATCAAAACTGGAATTTAACATTGACATAATATGTATGATTCTAAGCCACTCTATCACATGTGTAGATTTGTGTAATCACCACTACTATCAGATACAGAATTATCCCATCACCACAAGAAGAAGAAAGAATTTGATAGTACATACTAGAGGGAAAGCAGTCAGCTTGGAGTGTTAAGAATTTAGGCCTGAACCTGGGGCTCAGACTCAGAATGACTTGCTTTAAAGAAAGCATTTGTGTTACATCTCTCCAATGTTAAGTTTGAAGAGGCTGTAGTAAAACAGATCAATATGGCCTTGTTCTCATTCTCATTCTGAGATTGGCCGAGACATGCTAGGATCTGAGATAAAAAGCTTTATCTCAACTTTATTATGGATACTTTAATACTTCTTCCAGTATCAAGATGTTATTATGGAAATTAATCACCATTAAATAACCCAGGTATTAAATATAAGAAAGCTAATTTCTTAGCTGATCCCCAGTTCTGAGCATTAAATTAGCCTTAATTTACTAGATTTCAGCTCAGATTTCAATACCTATATATTATAAGAGCCAGTTACAATGAATTAAGTTAAAACTCTCCAAGAAACTGACTGATACCTAGGATCGATCAACAATACCTAAAGGCCTTGCTGATGGGAATGTAAACTGTTCTGGAGAGAAATTTGGCTATAGATATCAAAGGCTTAAAAATGTGCCATTTTTTTTGACTCAATAATTCCACTTCTAGAAATTTGTCTTGAGGAAACAATTAAGCATATGTAAAAAACTTTATTACCTAATATGGTCATCAAAAGAAATCATTAAAGAATACACTATAATATATTCACTTAATGTGAAAGAAGGCAGTAAGGAGGAAAAGAACAAAAAGGTCATAAGATGTATAGAAAACAAAAACCAAAATGGCAGACATAAATCTGACCATATCAATAATAACATTAAATGCTAAGGAGGCTGACTCTGTGGCCTTTCTGTTTGATTTGGTTGCCACTAAAAAACCTCAAACCTTGCCTCAAAATAAACTTACTGTCTTGAGAATGAGTTAGCTTTTCTATTTTGACCTTTATTAACTTCATCCAAAACCCTTCTTTACAAATGGACTTCTTAAAAGGTCTTCAGACTTCCTGCCATCAGAATTCTAATAGGTCCCTGATTCAACATGAATAAATCTTGTCCTCTCACTGACTTGTCTCATTCTCACACCTCTCACACTGTATCTCAAGGGGTATGCCCATGCCCAAGCAGGGAGCCATCTAAAAATATGATCTATTTTCCAAGTATAAACTGGGTTACCAAAGAGGACCCTGGGGAATTTGGAGTCTTTTAAAGACTCACTGCCAAAAATACCCTAAGGAAAACTGAAGTAAAGAACAAATCCTTAAGGCGCCTGGGTGGCTCAGTTGGTTAAACAACTGCCTTCGGCTCAGGTCATGATCCTGGAGTCCCAGGACCGAGTCCTGCATCGGGCTCCCTGCTCAGCAGGCAGTCTGCTTCTCCCTCTGACACTCCCCCCTCTCATGCTCTCTCTCTCAAACAAATAAATAAAATCTTAAAAAAACCCCACAAATCCTTTAGAACATATCCCAGATGAATACCTTTTTGTTAAACCAAGAGGTATTAAGTCAAACTGTAACTTTTTAGTGGGGAAGCCATAATTTACTAAATTCCAAAAGAAAAAATATGGAAGAAACACAAATGCGTATCACAAAGTGAAAGAAATCAATTTGAAAATGCTACATACTATATGATTCTAACTATATGACATTCCAGAAAAGGTTAAAATTATGGAGACAGTAGAAAGATCAGTGGTTGTCATGGGTTGGGGGGAGGGAGGAATCGATACGCAGAGCACAGAGGATTTTTAGGGCAGTGAAAATATTCTGTGTGACACTATAATGATATATACACATCATTATACATTTGCCCAAACCCATATAATGTACAACACCAAGACCCTTATGTAGACTATGGACTCTGACTGATGATGAACTGATGTAGGCTCATCAGTTGTAACAAATGTACCACTATGATGGGGGATATTGATAATGGAGGAGGCTGTGTGTGTTGTGGGGGCCAGAGGTATATGGGAAATCTCTGTACCTTTCACTCATTATCTGTGAACCAAAATGACTCTAAAAAATAAAGTCTATTAAAATTTAAAACTTTATTTTATTTTTTTAAAGATTTTATTTATTTAATTGACAGAGAGAGAGAGACAGTGAGAGAGGGAACACAAGCAGGGGGAGTGGGAGAGGGAGAAGGGAAGCAGGGCTCGATCCCAGGACCCTGGAACCATGACCCAAGCCGAAAGCAGACATTTAACAAACTGAGCCACCCAGGTGCCCCTAAAATTAAAAATTTTAAAAGCAGCAGGCCACCAGAATCCTGGACTCAGCATATTCTGAATCTGTTAAGAGGCCAGAGTTAGGTCAGAAAAAAACAACAGGAGATGAAGGGAAGTGGGTGGGTGATGGTATTAAAGGCAGCACTTGTGATGAGCACTGGGTGTGGTATGTAAGTTATGAATCACTGAATTCTACTCCAGAAACCAATATTTCACTGTATGTTAACTAACAAAATTTAAATTAAAAAAAAGAAAAGAAAAAAGAAAAAGGGTAAGGTATGGAGTATAAGGACAGAGGCTGAAGAGGACAGGAACTATTTCCTTTGAAATTCAACAGCTTAGTAGCATGCAACCAGAATAGTTCCATTATTTTACTGGGTGTATCAAGCCTGGTCAACAGTCTCATCAGACTAATGTTCTAAGAGCCTTCCTCAAGAAAATGCTGTAGGATGGAAGAGATGACCAGAATGCCATTTTCAGTTGAAATAGGCACCGTTTACACTCTTCTTTGGTCAGTAAGGATTGGCTCCTTGTAGATCCTCTTAAGTACTAAAATAAAATATACATTTTAGTGCTGGAGAAGGACATCATACATAGTCCAAAGCAATAATATATGGCATTAGTATGCATTCTCTTGATAAAATTCTCCAATGCTTAAAAAATCCATCCTTCACATAGCTGCTGTGAGAAATCTGATTTTTTGAAAGATTTATTTATGTATTTATTTGAGAAACAGAGAAAGAGAGAGAGAGAGAACACAAGTAGGGGCAGAGGGAGAGAACCTTCAAGTAGACTCTCCGCTGATCGCAGACCCATGAGATCATGACCTGAGTCGAAATCAAGAATCTGATGCATAACCAACTGAGCCACCCAGGTGCCCCTTAGATTTTTTAAAATACAGATGCTGAGAAAGATGTTTTCTCTTTCCTCTGAGGCTGCTAAACTGGAATGACATAATCCTGAAACTGCCTGCAGCTATGTTACTACTGTCCCAGTTTGGCTCAGTAGGTGTGATATTAAAGAGAAAAATTATTTGTGATACTTGTTAAAGAATAAGGCAGACTTTACTCAGGGTGACTATCGCAATAGATATAGGGACCACTACAATGGGTTTTGCAGTAGAGGAGAGATATTGGGCCCAACCCCAAATATAACAAGGAAAAGTGGGAATTTATAGCCAAGGAGTGGGGGGGTGGTGGTGGTCAGTGAATGGAAAATTGAAAGGAAACATCAAGGCTAAGGGAGGAGTCTAGAAAAACAACCTAACATTCTTGCTGAAGGCAGGCCAGGGAGATCAGACCTCACCTGGGGGATGGTGGAAGATGAGGAACCCTATCAGATATTGAGGGTGATCAGATATCAAGGATGGGGGATTCTGGTTGAATTGACTCAGTGGGATTCTTGCAAACTGGACAATGCAGGGGTAACACAGAAGCTCAAAAGTCAGGGCTTGGTTGAGAAAAGAGTTCAGAGGAGCCTGACTAAACTTTGGTTAAAGAGAGACTCTGCCAGTGAAACGGGGTCACAGAGAGGAAATCAGATCCAAGATTGGAAAGAAATGATAATTTTTGAGTATGTGAACTCAGCTCCACCCCTGGATTTCCCAATTTCCTGTTATATGAACCAATAAATTTATTTTTGTCCTTCAAATTTATTTGAATTAGGTGTCTGTCATTTGCAAATGGAAGAAAGCTCATTAATTTGAAGAGAGAATTGATTTGATGAATAAGTTTGAGGTGATGGGTAGAAGATTAAAAGCAGTCAGTCAATGGCAAAATAAGAGAGTATACATTTCTAAGCTAACACATCATCATACACAATATACAAACTTCCTATATACCATTCTTACTGTGTTCTCAGGGCTATAGGCTTAAAGGGAGTATTATATAAATGGCATAGAAATATTTGTGAAATTGGGATTCCAGAACTGAACAGTTTTGCAAGATTGGGCAATATAATAGCTGACACTTATTAGATATGTGCTTTATTCTAGGCATGCTGTGTTTTATATGCATTATTTTAATTAATCCCCATTTCATGGACTCAGAGACATCAAGATATTAAGACCTATTCCAAGGACAGATAGCTACTAATTACAGTTTTAGGATCTGAACATAAATCTATGCACTATAAAAAAAGTTTTATTGAGATATAATTCACATATCATAGCATACATACCAGATTCAACCATTTAATGTATGCAATTCAATGCTTTTGGTATATTCACCACTACTATAGTTTTTGAACATTTTAATCACCTAAAAAAAAACCACCATACCTTTTAGCTATCACCCCCATGTCCTCCCCAACCCCCAACCCTAAGCAACCACTAATCTACTTTCTGTTTTTATAGATTTCCCTGTTCTGGACTTTCATATAAATGGAACCATAGAGTATGTTATCTTTTGTGACTGGCTTCTTTCACCTACTATTATGTTTTTGAAATTCATCATAGCATGTATCCAGTACTTAATTTTTTAAAGATTTTATTTATTTATTTGAGAGAGAGAGCACAAGGGGGAAGGGGCAGAGGGACAAGCAGACTCCCCACTGAGCGCAGAGCCTGTCTCGGGGCTCGATCTCATGATCCTGAAATCATGACCTGAGCCAAAGTCAGACGCTTAACCTACTGAGCCACCCAGCTGGCCCCTCAGCACTTCATTTTTTATGGCTGAATACTATTCCTTTGGAGATATCACATTTTACTTATCTACTCATCCATTGATGAATATTTGTGTTGTTTCCACTTTTGGCTATTATAAATAATGCTGCTATAAATATTCATGTACAAGTTTCTGTGTGGACATGTTTCATTTCTCTTGAAAATATACCTAAGAGTGGAATTACTGGGTCATATGGTAACTCTATGTTTAATAATTTGAGGAACTGCCAGAGTGTGTTCTAAAGTGGCTGCACCATTTTACATTATCATCAGCAGTGTAAGAGGGTTTCATTTCTCCAATCCTTGCTAACACTTGTTATCTGACTTTTTGATTTGAGCCATTCTAGTAGGTATGAAGTGTTATCTCATGGTAGTTTTGATTTGCATTTCTTTGATGACTAATGATACTGAATGTCATTTCATGTACTTTCTGGCTATATGTATATCTTTGAAGAAATGTCTTTCAGATCCATTGCCCATTTAGAATATGATTGTCTTTTTGTTATTATATATATATATTCTAGATGCAAATTCCTTATTAAATATGATTTGTAAATATTTTTATCCCATTCCATGGGCTGTATTTTCACAATCTCGATAGTGTCCCTTGATGCACAAAAGTTTTTAATTTTGGTGAAATCCAGTTATCTGTTTTTTCTTTTGTTGCCTGTGCCTTTCGTGTCATATCCAAGAAATCATTGCTAAGTCTAATGCCATGAATATTTTCCCCCTGTTTTCTTCTAAGAGTTTCATAGTTTAACCCTTATGTTTAGGTCTTTGATCCATTTTGAGTTAATTTTTGTAAATGGTGTAAGATAACTTCATTGTTTTGCATGTGGATATCCAGTTGTCCCAGCACCATCTGTTGAAGAGACTACCCTTATCCCATTGAATAGTTTTGGCACTCTTGTTGAAAATCAGTTGGCCATAGATGTATGGGTTTATTTCTGGACTCCCAATTTTGTTTCATTGATACATACATCTATCCTTGTTGACAAAGTAACACACTGTTGCTTTATAGTAAATTTTGAAATGAGGAAGTGTGAGTCCTCCTACTTTATTCTTTTTCAGGATTATTTTAGCTATTCAAGATCCCTTGTAATTCCATATGAATTTTATTTTTATTTATTTTTTAAAGATTTTATTTATTTATTTGACAGAGAGAGACACAGCAAGAGAGGGAACACAAGCAGAGGGAGTAGGAGAGGGAGAAGCAGGCTACCCGCTGAGCAGGGAGCCCGATGCAGGGCTTGATCCCAGGACCCTGGGATCATGACCTGAGCCAAAGACAGATGCTTAACAACTGAGCCACCCAGGTGCCCCTCCATATGAATTTTAGAATCAGCTTATCAATTTCTAAAAAAAAAGTCGGCTGGGATTCTGGTAGATATTGTGTTGAATCTGTAGATCAATCTACAGAATACTGCCATCTTAATAATGTCTTCTGATTCATGAACATGGGATTTAAAAAATCTTTACTTAGATCTTTAATTTCTTTTCAATAATTTTTCATAGTTTTCAGAGTATAAGTTTTATACTTCTTTTGTTAAATTTATTCCTAAATATTTTATTCTTTTTGATACTATTAAGTTTTGAGAGAGCTTTAGAAGCCAGTATTCACAGGTGGCAAGACGGATGATGTGGTGTCATAAGTAATAATATAACTAGCATTAAAAAAATAGTATTAGGAAATTAGACAGGCACGAAGACCTATATTATTTCAAGACACAGAGGTTCTGAGAAGTTATGGCCTTGTGAGTACTAAGACTATTATTACATTCTTCTCATGTGTGAGATGTAAAATTAGCCAGCATTAGTGCATAGGAAATAAAGACAGAAAGAGATGGTACGTAGACAGTACCAAGAATCTTTATGTGCACTGATATGACAGCAACAAATATGTAAGTACCACTTTTATACCCATTATCCCAAACTTCATTAATAAAACATTATATCTCACATGGGATCATGAATTTTATAACACATCTTTTAATAATATTATTTACACAATCAATGTCCTTGAAAAAAATATTTCTGTGGGATGATGCATATCCTCACGGTGGTTCTGGAGGCGGTGCAGTAAAACAAATGGTTAGAAAAATGGGCTCTGGAGTCAGAATACCTAGATTCCATGGATTAGCTATGTGATCTTAGGCAGGTGGTTTAACCTCTCTGTGCCTCTCTGCATCTGTATAATCTAAGCAATGAAATACAATACTTTATGGTGATGTTGTGAAATTTAAATTACTTAATATATACAGTGTTTATTATCTGGCATTTTGTTTAAAGGTGGATAGCTGTATATAGTACTGTACTTACTTTATATTCCCTATTTCTAAGTTTCATGATGGTAAGGACAAAATAAGTTTGTCTTTGTATCCCCCACAGGATGAAGTGAATTTTATTTTTGAATTTATCTCTAAACATGAAGTATATTAAAAATGTAAATATTAAACATTTAAAAATAATTTAAATAAAAATCTTCAGCATATCATTTGTATTTCTTCAGTTACTGCTTTATAATTAGCTGTTAGGGACTTCATGACTTCTGACATTCTTTTTGTTACCCTCACTTTCTTAAAGCACCTAGTTATGGTGTAATGCACGTCAGAGCCCTCAGAACCGCTAACGGGGTAGTTTTGAGGGATGAGGCTGCAGCAGCAAAGAGTGGGTCATATCAAGGTACAGCTTTGCTGCTGGAGGTGGAGGACCAATAACCTCAGAAAATAGCGCACAGGAACAGTTGGGCCAGCAGAGCACTTTGTGACGGCTCATTTGGACACTCCGCAGTGGGGTACGGCCAAGGTGAGAGCCCTAACGCGCGGGTCGTCCGCCCGGAGGCCTTGACGGAGCACCTGGGTCTGACGCGAGAGGGAAGGGCTCGGGCCGAGGCCGCTTGGATGAGTCATTCTCACCTCCCCAGGCAGGTGCGGGTGGCAGGACGCTTCGCCTCGGCGGGCGGGAGCCGAGAGCCGCCGCGGAGCCCCCTCTCGGGACGCCTCCTCCGGGCGGGCACTGACCTTGTCGCTGGCGGCCCGACTGCCGAGAGGACCCGGCAGACCCCGCAGAGCCGGGCGCTGGTCCGGGGCGCCCACTGCCTCCCAGACCCACAGGTCGTCGGAGCCGGCCGCCGCCCTCCTGCGCTCCCTCGGCGGCTCAGTCCCACGCGAGGTCGCCCGCTGAGCCCAGAGGGCCGCGCCGCCAGGCGCAGGAAGGCGGGGCGGGGCGCGCGCCCACCGGCCCGCGGAGGTCGTCTCGCGCGGGCGCACGCGCCGCAGCCGCGCGGGGCGGGGGGTGGGGAGGGTGGGTGTGCTTGGGGCGCGCGCGCCGCCGCCGCTGCCGCCTCAGCCTGCTGCTCCGCGCGCGCCGCCTGCTCCCGGCGCTCGGCCCCAGCACGCCGGCTCCCGAGCGGCCACGGGCGGCGCGGGGTTCGCGGTGTAGAGTCCGCCAGTTCCGGACCCGCGTCCCGCACCCTGACGGTCCCGGTAAGCGGGGGCGGGGGCGGCGGGGACCCGGCTGGCACCCTAAGGGACGGGTCTGCGGGCCTCGGACAACCCTTTGGGGACTCTGAGGTGTTGCGTGGGAGCCGCCCCTAAGGGAGTCCTTGAGTACGGGAATAAACCCCCAAGTGTCCCTGCCTCTGCCCCTTGGGAGAGTCCCGGAGGCGGTGCGGGGAGCCGCCCCCAAGGAGGACCCCTGTGTGAATGCAGACTCCCAGGGCTCTCTCTGCATTTGCTGCCATGGGGAGGCGCAGTGTGGAGGCACCGTCCCCGCAGAGAGACCGTCTGTATAAGTACCGGAGGGCAAGGGTGGTCTCTGCTGGTGTCTCAATGGAAGACCATTTGAGAGCATAGCGGAGCCTCGGGAGCCTGCGCGGTGGAGATGGAGCCCACAGAGGACCCCAGTATAAAGGAATACTTTAGACTGTGCCCTAGAACTGCCTGGAAGGAACCTCTGACAGGAAGGAGAGGAGCCTGCCACGGGATCTAGGCCAGGAGTAACTCCCCATATGCCCACAGGACTTTGGCCTTGACCTTTCTAGGGCTCAGTGTGCCCTAAATTGCGTCCCTCCAAGGTGGCCGAGAGGCTGGGGCCCTGCGGGACTGCTGCCTTTGTCCCTTCCAACCCCCACCCCATTCGAAATTTTATTCTCCGTGGTAGCGCAGGTTGTCTCCAAGCTGGGTTTTTGTGGAGGCAGGAACTTCTATTAGAGCAAAGGGCATTAAGGGAAGGGAGGACCGGTGAGGCCTCTGAAGCAAAGATAGGAGACTTGGGGTCCGGGGCTTGACTGTCCACAAGCAAGCCGTTAAGATCAGGTGGAATAATTGATGCTGGCAGGTCCTGGAAGAGAAAGTCCTTTGAAGGAAGAAGAATGCATGGGATTATTGAACTCCAGTGTGCTAGGCACTATACTATGTTTAAACATATAACTCTTAAAACAATCTTGTGAAATTATCCCTTTACTTAAACTGAGACTCAGAGATTTTAAGCAATTTGAAAAAGGTCACAAAGCTTGGAATCCTGAAATCTGTTTTTCGGGGGTTTTTTTGGGAAGAGATATCAAAGAGAGACAGAAGAAAGAATGTATGTTTGCTTAAGTTTAAGAGGTAAAATTATATAAAACTCTTAGAAAAAAACAGGGAAATATCTTTACAACCTTGGATTTGGCAATGGTTTCTTAAGTATAACATCAAAAGCACAGACAACAAGAGAAAAAATAGAAAAATGGACCTCCTCAAAATTTAAACTTGTGCATCAAAGGATTCACCGAAGAGAGTGAAAGGACACCCATGGAATAGGAGAAAATATTTGCAAATCATATATCTAGTAAGCAATTAATATCTACTATGTATAAAGAGCTCCTACAAGTCAACGACAACAACAACTACACTCAGTTCAAAAATGGAAAGGATGTGGCTTTTTTTCGCCACCATCCTGCTCTGCGTGGCTGGCTGCTTCTCGCCATGTCTTCTTACAAGACTTTCAGAATCAAGCGATTCCTGGCCAAGAAACAAAAGCAGAATCGTCCCATTCCCCAGTGGATTCGGATGAAAACTGGTAATAAGATCAGGTACAACTCCAAAAGGAGGCACTGGAGAAGAACCAACCTGGGTCTGTAAGGCGTCACACGTCATGAGATGACACACCTAATTGGCATACATATTTAATTAAGCTGCGTGAAGATCATGTGTTCTATCATTCTGTAAACATCCTTCCTACCTGGCCATAGACTTGTCTTATCATGGAAATGATTTTTCTCTCTGACTATTCCTCTGCACCAGTAGGTTGGTTCAGTAATAAATGTGAGACCTCTCGGCTCTAAAAAAAAAAAAAAAAAAAAATGGAAAGGATGTGAATAGACGTTTCTTCAAAGAAGATACGTAAATGGCTAACCAGCACTATTCTCAAAAATAGAAAATAATGGGAGGATATGGAGAAATTGGGATGCTGGTACATTGCTGGTAGAAATGTAAAGTGATGCAGCTGCTGTGGAAGTGTTTCATGGTTCCTCAAAAATCTAAAAAGAATTTTCATATGACCCAGCATTTCTACTCTTCAGTATATATCCAAAAGAAATGTGATATGATATGGAAACTGGCCAAATTACAAATTTGGTAGCTCTCTCCTGTGATCAAAGAAATGACCCACTTCTGTAGTATTGGTTACCTATCATCATCCCTGCTAACTGCAACTCACCAATCAGGTTCCGTCTCTGAGGAAGCACAGTGGATATGATGAGTTTACGATTACACTGTTTCTAGAAACAAGTTCTAAAGAATTGGTCTTCTCAGACCCTTATGGCCCACTTTGAACTATAGAGAGGATACTGACACTGTGATCTCAAACTCTTTGCTTCCTCCAACCATCTTTGCAGCATTTCTGTAAGAAAGATTTATTCAACACTTGTTCTGTGTAAAGCAATGAGAACTATTCTGATTGTTCCTCCTTCCTGAACCCAAAGAAAATCTGGAGCTCCTGTTTCTACCTGTGAAACTTACTGATTTGGGTTGTTTTCTCCACTTCCCTTTTCAGAGGTTTCTTTTACTTTATTACTTCCTGGGGGACATCCCTCCCCATTGTCTACAAGATCACTGTTATATCTTTGAGCCTTTCACAGATATCTGCTATTCCCATATCAAAAATCAAATGAAGGCACAAAAGGGTAATTTACATTTAATATGTAGGATGAGATGGTTCCAGCCTGTTAGGAAGGTTGCAGACTCTCCACAGCTATGTGTCTTTACAGAATGAGCTGAGGGAGAGGAGTTACCTAAATGCCTTCTCCTTCCCTGTTTCTTCCCAAGCTCATACTGTGAAACAGCCCCCTTTTCATCCTAACTCTATTTGCTCTTGTAAATAATCTCACTGAACTTTAAGCAAGTGCTCAGAGAATGGGTGTGCCTTGTACCCACACAAACTGCATGCTGCCCACATATACCTTACTGTCAGACTCTTTTACTTTCATGGCTACAGCAGTGTATTGGTTTTCTTTTTTTTTTTTTTTTAAAGATTTTATTTATTTGAGAGAGAGACACAGCAAGAGAGGGAACACAAGCAGAGGGAGTGGGAGAGGGAGAAGCAGGCTTCCTGCCGAGCAGGGAGCCCGAGGCAGGGCTCGATCCCAGGACTCTCGGATCATGACCTGAGCCAAAGGCAGATGCTTAACGACTGAGCCACCCAGGCGCCCCGTGTATTAGTTTTCTATTACTCTGCAACAAGTTACCACAAATGTAGTGGCTTAAAATAATACACAATTTATGATCTCACAGTCTCTGTGAGTCAGAATTCCAGCTTAGTCTTCTGTTTATGGTCTGACAAGACTATAAAGTATTCGCTGGGCTGTGTTCTCATCTGGAGGCTTGAATGGGGAAGAATCTTCCAAGCCCACTCAGGTTGTTGGCAGAATTCATTTCTTTGCAGTCATATGACCAAGGACACTGGATTCTTGTTGACTCTTAGCTGGAGGCCACACTCAGCATCTAAAGGCCATTTACAGTTCCTAGAGGGTACATGGACTTTCCCAACGAGGCCACTTTATCAGGCCAGAAAGGAGAGTCTTAGAATAAGTATGCTAGAAGACAGTCTTATATAATGTAATATAAGTACAAGAGTAACATCCTATTACTTTTTCCATCATTCTGTTAATTACAATTAAATCACAGGTCTGTCCACACTCAAGAGGATGGGATGACACAAAGCATGAACACCAGGGGTTGGGAACATGGGAGAAGCCACCTTGGTACTCTTTAGCCATAAAGAGTACCAAGGAAAGGTTTAGGTTGTCATCTGTTCTCATTTCTTCCATTTTGTTTGACTAAATGGGCCTATTCTACTTTCTTTTTTTTATTTATTTTAATTTATTTTTTTTTAAGATTTTATTTATTTATTTGAGAGAGAGAGAATGAGAGATAGCACGAGAGGGAAGAGGGTCAGAGGGAGAAGCAGACTCCCTGCTGAGCAGGGAGCCCGATGCGGGACTCGATCCTGGGACTCCAGGATCATGACCTGAGCCGAAGGCAGTCGCTTAACCAACTGAGCCACCCAGGCACCCGGGCCTATTCTACTTTCTTGTCCCATTGGGATTTACCACCACTTGCCCCTGACCCCTGAAGGTTTTTTTTTTCAAGCCCTTCTCAAGTTACCACAGATTCTTCAACATTCATGTTGTCTCCATGATAATATCTTCTATCTCTCTTTTCTTCTTTGATAAGGACACAGAAAACCCCAATTCTACTTATCAGCTAAAAAAGTAATCATTAAGCATAATTTGTGGGGTATTTCTGAATTGATTTTCTTTTTAACCTGGGTATCTCTCCTAGGACTTATTCCAGGACATAGAAAGCACTTTTTTTTTTTCTCACCATTCATTTGTTTTTAACCATTGCTAGTTATGGTTGAGAGAGACAACCTACTATGGGCTCTTTGCATCCCTGAATGTTTTTACTGGGTATGCCAAGAATGTAGGACACTGACTGCTTTCCAGGCCGTTTCTCAGAATTGTATTTACAACAAGCAACCTTGAAAGATAAGGAAACATTTCTCCCTAGACAAAGATCAGACTTGCTTTTTCTTCCTATAAAAGGAGTGTAACCCCAAACCTTAGCATTCTTCTCCTGTAACACAGCCCACTGTATGAGTAGGCACCGGTCATACATCCTGTGCCACACCCAAGGCATTTGATAGACATGGGGAACTGATACAACAAAACAAAACAAAAAAACATGCTAAAGCTCTTGCTGTGGCTGTTCTGTGAGTAATAAAATCCTTGATATCTCACCGAGGAGTCTTGTGTCTTCTGCCAGCATTCACGAAGCAGTAATAGAATATCTTGCTAACTTTAAAACAGAGTAAAATCTAGGGATGTTTGGGTGGCTTGGTTGGTTGGGTGTCTGGTTCTTGATTTTGGCTGTGGTCATGATCTCAGAGTCCTGGGATCGAGCCCCGCATCAGGGTCCATGCCCAGCGCAGAGTCTATTTGAGATTCTCTCCCTCTGGCCCTCCCCCAACTTGTGCTCTCTCCCCCACCTAAAATAGATAAATAAATCCTTTTAAAAAATAGAGTAAAATCCCAGCCCCTGCACAGTTCTTGACAATCACTACTTGTTTTTCTAGAGGTTAGAACTGATTTTGTTAATTTCTCAAGCACCTTGTGCATATTTTGGAGCTTGTAGCCCTGAACCAAGCCCATCTTTTGGTCCCCAGGCCAGGCTGGATGTAGACGTTGGGGAAGGGGTCATAAGCTTGGATAGCTAACGTCTGAGTTGTGAGTGTCCACCCAAGGGTTGCAACTGTTGGGTGAAGATTTTGGCTTGGTGAACTCCTGACAGAGCCTAAGTAGTGTTTGACAATCTCTAGGGTGGCTGGGGTGCAGAGGAGTCCTATACTAGAGGTTCTGATGCCTGGTGTTCAGAAGTGAGGGGTAAGTGGATTAGGGAGGTACAATGGCTGACTTCAGCTTTATCTCTGTTGATGAGTTCATTGTGAATATATCCTTTCACTAGATTGAGATCCTGGAGTAGGGGGAGAGAGGTGTGCTAATTCACCCTTATTCTCCTCCAATGTCAGTAGATCCACTTATCTATTTAGGAGAGACACCTAGGCCAGGCTCTGAGGTAGAACTCCTAGGTATTATTGTTGCAAGAGTCTGGAATCCCCACATCCCT
This sequence comes from Callorhinus ursinus, assembly GCF_003265705.2. NCBI lineage: Eukaryota > Metazoa > Chordata > Mammalia > Carnivora > Otariidae > Callorhinus > Callorhinus ursinus. The sequence continues at coordinate 216 of NW_027397470.1, read as the reverse complement.
TCAGCCCCCAGTCCTAGGCACATTTACTCCTACCTGGATGGGAGTTCCAGGGCAACAGATGCTCCCAGCTTGACATTAAGGAGCCAGGAAGGGGTATAGTGGGAATTTGAGCTCAGAGGCTGGGCTAGTTCCAGAACAGGGCTTGGAGTGGGCTGGGCCCCTGTAGGCTTTTCTGTCTAACAAGGGTCAAACGGTCTGGGCACCTTGGTGCTCCTG
>NW_027397469.1:0-28116 GCF_003265705.2 Callorhinus ursinus | reverse complement strand
AGAATGGGTCACTGGCCCCAGTGGCCTCTAGGGCTGTAGGTTGGGGAGCATGCACAGCATGGACAGCATGGACAGCTGTAAGTTTATGTTCAGGGCAAAAGCTATAACAAAATTAGCTTGCTTATGACCAACCACATATTGGGCTGCAATACAGATCCATGCTGTGCATCAGAAGGTTCTCAGTAATTGTTTTCTGATGAGAAGAATAGCTACTTTCCTCCAAAGCAGTGTTTTTCAACCTTGGTGATTTTTCACCAAATAATATCATGCCAAAATCTGTGAATGTTTTGTCCAATGAAAAATAAAGATGATATAAGTTTACCTCTATAATATGCCACTTTTACTCACTCCCTTTCAGATGTTCTTGGCTGTGTGGGAGAGAAAGGGGTAAAGTTACAGCATGTGTGCTAGAAATTGTGCACTGGAGTATACTGAGCATTTTAGTATCATTTGTCATTGTATTGGGGCCAGAAAAAAAGGTTGAGAGCCACTTCTCTAAACAACATTTCCTGCCAAAATCACGTAATCTTTGGCACAGGAACATTTCCAGTAGATGGAAGAGGGGGTATCACATGTCAAAGTATTTTTTCTTTCTTTCTTTTTATATATATACCCAGGTCCATAACATACTCATTAATTGCCTGCTCCCCCAGCCAGACAGGTGTTGAACAAGAACACATGGCTTACGTACAACTTGACAGGAATACTTTAGCACAAGGACAGAGGAGACAAGGCCATCTTCTAACTAGCAGGCTTAGGCAGAAGTTAGTACTATTGCTGGGATGGATGCTAAAGGAGTAGGGCGGGTGTACTGAGCACACTGAAACAGAGGAGGGATTAGAGCAAAGAGCTGACAACTGACAGACTAATTTCCATGACTCATAGCAGAGGAGAGGGCAGGAAGAAGCTGAAATAGGCTGAATATCAGGTCTCCATAGTTAAGGTATTACTAATTCTGATCAGACCTTCTATTATTGCTCCCCTATACCTGGCTTCTTGGCTCAACAGCTACACTGGCCAAACTTGGTGAGCCATGACCAAGAGGATGAGCAGAGTGGGCTACTCTATTTTCCATCCACCATTAGTTTCTTTTGCATAGGCTAGCTGGTTCACTGGGGTATAAGAAAGAGCTATAGGTCTTCTCTTGAGAGAATTAAAAAAATGGTATTTAATATCTTTTGGGAAAATGATATTTACAATAAGAAGTAGCTAGGTAGAACACTGATGTGATAAGGTTAGGTGAAAAAACAAGCATGTGTAATTATTTGAACATTACAAGTATAGCTGTGTAAAACTGTACCCATAAGAAAAAAGACCAGAAAGAAATAGCCCAGACTGTTGGCAGTGATTGTTAGGGAGGTAAAGCTGTTATTATATTTTTTCCATTTTTGAATATGTCACTTTACTTTTATAGTTTCAAAAAGCACATCAAAGTAAACAATTAGGGAGCTGCCAATCCAATGATAGATTGTTTATTCAAACCATCCTCCTGCTAAGAACAATTAGAAAAGACTGACAAATTTTTAAAAAATTTTGTTTGAGGGCACCTGGGTGGCTCAGATGGTTAAGCGTCTGCCTTCAGCTCAGGTCATGATCCCAGGGTCCTGGGATCGAGTCCCGCATCGGGCTCCCTGCTCAGCAGGGAGCCTGCTTCTCCCTCTGCCTCTTTCTCTCTCTCTCTCTCTCTCTCTGTCTCTGATGAATAATAAAATCTGAAAAAAAAGAAAAAAACTTAAAAAAAAATAAATAAAAAATAAAAAATTTTGTTTGAGGCATGATCCTTGAAGGCACAGACTGGGAGAAAATACTTGCAAAAGACACATCTGATAAAGGGATGTTATCCAATATATAAAAAAACATAAGCAACCCCATTAAAAAATGGGCCAAAGACCTTAACAGATACCTCACCAAAGAAGGTATATGGATGGCAAATAAGCACATGAAAAGATGCTCCACATCATATATTATCAGGGAAATGCAAATTAAAACAGTGAGATACCACTACACATCTGTTAGAATGGCCAAAATCCAGAACACTGACAACATCAAATGCTGATGAGGATATGTAGCAACAGGAACTTTCAGACACTGCTGATGGGAATGCAAAGTGGTACAGCCACTTTGGAAGACAGTTTGGTGGTTTCTTACAAAGGAAAACGTACTCTTATTATATAATCCAGCAGTCATCCTCCTTGGTATTTATTCAAGGGAATTGAAAACTTATGCCCACACAAAACCTGCACACAGATATGTATAGCAGCTTTATTCATAATGCCAAAATTTGGAAGTAACCCAGGTGTCCTTCAATAGGTGAATGGAAAATAAACTGGTACATTCAGACAATTGAATATTATTATTAAGCACTAAGAAGAAATGAGCTATCAAGCCACAAACAGACATGGGGGAAACATAAATACTTATACTAAGTGAAAGAAGTCATACTGAAAAGGCTATATACCATATGATTCCATCTATATGACATTCTGGAAAAGGCAAAACTGTGGAGACAGTTAGATGGTCAGTAGTTACCAGGGATTAGGGAGGAGGGGAGGATGAATAAGTGGAGCACAGAGGATTTTTAGGGCAATAAAACTATTCTTGTGTGATGCATAACGGTGGATACATGTCATTATACATGTGTTCAAACCCATAGAATGTACATCAACAAGGGTGAACCCTAAGGTAAACTATAGCCTCTAGGTGATAATGATGTGTCAATGTAGGTTAACTAGTGTAACAAATGTACCACTCTGGTGCAGGATGTTGATAGTGGGGAAGGCTGTGCATATGTTGGGAGAGGGGTATATGGCAAATCTGTGCCCTTTCTCTCAATTTTGCTATGAACCTCAAACTGCTCTAAAAAACAAAGTCTATTCAAAAATCTGATTTGTGTATGTGCTGCTGAAGCGAGCACTAAAAAATCTGATTTGGATGAAGTGATGCTCAACATCATTCATCATCAGGGAAATACAAACCAAAACTACAATGAGATATTACCTCATACCTATCAGAATGGCTAAAATCAACAACACAAGGGCGCCTGGGTGGCTCAGATGGTTAAGCATCTGCCTTTGGTTCAGGTCATGATCCCAGGGGCCTGGGATCGAACCCCGCATCAGGCTCCCTGCTCAGTGCAGAGCCTGCTTCTCCCTCTCCTTCTGCCATTCCCTCCATTTGTGCACTCTGGCTCTATCTCTCTGTCAAATAAATAAATAAATAAAATCTTAAAAAACAACAACACAAGAAACAACAGGTATTGGAGCAGCCACTCTGGAGAACAATATGGAGGTTCCTCAAAAAGTTAAAAATAGAATTACCCTATGATCCAGCAATTGCACTACCAAGTATTTACCCAAAGAATACAAAAATACTAATTCAAAGGAATACATGCACCCCAATGTTGATAGCAGCATTGTCTACAATAGCCAAATTATGGAAACAGCCCAAGTGTCCATCAACTGATGAATGGATAAAGAAAATGTGATATATATATTTAATATGTGATATTCATATTACTCAGCCATAAAAAAAAAGAATGCAATCTTGCCATTTTCAGTGACATGGATGGAGCTTAGAGAGTATTATGTTAAGTGAAATAAGAAAAAGACAAATACCACATGATTTCATTCATGTATGGAATTTAAGAAACAAAACGAACAAGCATAGGGGGAAGAAAGACAGAGAGAGGCAAACCAAGAAACAGACTATAACTATAGAGAACAAACTGATGGTTATCAGAGGGGTGGTGGGTGGGAAGATGGGTTAAATGGGTGATGGGGATTGAGTGCATGTCGTGACAAGCACTAAGTGTTGTATGGAAGTATTGAATCACTAGATTGTACACCTGAAACTAATATAACACTGTGTGGTAACTAACTAGAATTTAAATAAAAACTTAAAAAAAATCTGTTTGAAGGCAATACCAAAACAGTGAGGAATTATGGGTCCAAGACTCAGGTGAGAAGGAAAGTTTTCAGAGATTAGTGTGACGTTTAGTGCTGTCCTTTCCCTTAAGGCTACTGTCAATGACAAGAACCAAGAGGCTGAGAAGCTGAGCAGAGAATTTCACAAATTCACAGGATAGAGGGAACAAGAATTGGAGTCAGGGCCTGATAAGGAGGAGAAGCTCCTGTAAACACCGTAGGCTTTTTGACTGAGACCTGGGGGGGGCCCTATCAGTAAGTATGAATCATAAAGACACAAACCCTCACAGGGATGGAATCCACTTTGAATCCTCTCAGTCTCTGATTTAACTAGATGATCTGGGATCACCAGTGCCTCTAGCTCACTTTCCAGCCATTAAACACCAAAACCTGATAAGGAAAGGAATGAGAAAGGAAAATTACAAGCTAATCTAATTTATGAACATAGATCTTATGAGCCTAAACAAAATATTACCCAACCAAGTCCAAAAATATATAAAAACAAGAACATGCTATGACTGAAATGGATTTAGGGAGTGCAAGGCAAGTTTATGACTGAAAAGGCAATCAATGCAATTCATATTAAAAGAATTAGGAAGAAAAATTAAGTGATCATATTGATAGATGTAGAAAAAGAAGTTTATAAAATTAAACATCTATTCATGACAAAATTTTCTCAAAAGAGGAATAGAAGAAATCTGATAAAGAATATCTCCTAAGCAAACATTATATTTAAAAAGGAAATGTTGAAAGCTTTTCCCTTGAGATAAGGAAGGAGACAGGTATGCTTGCTATTACTCTTTATATTCAATCTTATACTGGAGGTTCTAGCCAATGTCCTAAGGCATGAAAAAGAAGGAAGGGGTAATACAGATTGGAAAGGAGGAAATAAAGCAGCCATCATTCACAGATGACTTGATTTATATGTTGAAAATCTGAGAGAATCTTCAGATAAAAATTATTAGAATAAATAAGAGAGTTTAGCAAGGTTACTAGATAGAAGATCAATATATAAAAATCAATAGATCTGAAACTATTTAAAAAAATTGAAATGGAAGGAGAACTTCCAAACTCTTCCAAACTCATCCTATGAGGCCAGCATTACCTTGATCCCAAAATCAGACAAAGACCCCACCAAAAAGGAGAATTAGAGAGCAGTGTCCCTGATGAACATGGATGCAAAAATTCTCACCGAGATACTAGCTAATAGGATCCAACAGTACACTAAAAGGATTATTCACCACAACTAAGTGGGATTTATTCTTGGGCTGCAAGGGTGGTTCAACATCTGCAAATCAATCAATGTGATACACCACATTAATAAAAGAAAGGACAAGAGCCATACGATCCTCTCAATAGATGCAGAAAAAGCATTTGACAAAATACAGCATCCTTTCTTGATAAAAACTCTCTGCAGTGTAGGGATAGAAGGAACATACCTCAATATCATAAAAGTAATACACGAAAAACCCACAGTGAATATCATCCTCAACGGAGAAAAACTGAGAGCTCTTCCCCTAAGGTCAGGAACACGACAGGGATGTCCACTCTCACCACTGTTGTTCAACATAGTACTGGAAGTCCTAGCCTCAGCATCAGACAGCAAAAAGAAATAAAAGGCATCCAAGTTAGCAAAGAAGTTAAACTCTCACTCCTCGCAGATGACAACTATAGCCACTTTGGAAAACAATTTAGCAGTTCCTCAAAAGGTCAAACATAGAGTTACCATATGACCCATATCCCACTCTAAGCATATACCTAAAGAGAAATGAAAACATGTTCACACAAAAATTTGTACATGAATGTTCATAACAGCATTACTCATAACAGCCAAAAGGCAGAAACAACCCAAATGCCTATCAACTGATGAATGGATAAACAAATGTGGCATATCCATATAATAGAATATTATTCAGACATAAAAATAAATGAAATATTGATATGTGCTACAACATGGATGAACTTTTAAACATTCTGCTTAGTGGAAGAAGCCAGTGTCAAAAAACCAATGTTGTATGATTCTATTTACAGGAAATGTCCAAAGTAGGCAAATCTATAGAGATAGAAAGTAAATTAGTGAATGCCTATGGTTGGGGTATGGGAAGGTTGAGGGGTGATGGTTAAAGGATATGGGTTTTCTTCTGGGGTGATGAAAATATTCTTAAATTGAGAGTAGTGATGGTTGCCTAACTCTGAATATATATAAAAAGCACTGAATTGGGCGCCTGGGTGGCTCAGTTGGTTAAGCGACTGCCTTCAGCTCAGGTCATGATCCTGGAGTCCCAGGATCAAGTCCCGCATCAGGCTCCCTGTTCAGCGGGGAGTCTGCTTCTCCCTCTGACCCTCTTCCTTCTCATGCTCTCTATCTCTCATTCTCTCTCTCTCAAATAAATAAATAAAATCTTTAAAAAAAAAAAGAAAATAGTAAGTGACTACCACTTATAAAAAAAAAAGCACTGAATTTTACACTTGTCTAACTGTATGGTATGTGAATTATATCTCAATAAGGCTGTTATCAAAAACCCCATTAGCATGAAGGTTTTTTCCCCCTAGGTAAGAATATTTGGGAAATTATTTTTAAGACAAAGAAACAAATTACTACATGTTATTTTTTAGAGACCTCATTATATCTTCAAACCAAAATAGATCCTTACATTTAAGATAATTTAAGAATATTCCTACCTATTCATGGGATGGATTTGAGCTCCTTCAATAATTTTCTTGAACTTAAAATTTCCGTAATACAAGAACAAGAAGACTTTTTCTACCAAAGAGCAATGAATGATTGTTTAATACAAATAAAATATGATGAATACACAAATAAAAAGCAGCTTGCGTCAGGAAACCTTCAAAATAGCTTTATCTTTTATTATTGCCCTATATATTATTATGAGGCCTAAAATTTAATGTGCTGCCTTGACATCTTTGAGTCTTATGGGGTCCCAAAGTTCTAACCATGAGTTCAGCTCTTCCCAGATACATCCCTCACCCAGCAGGAAAGCCCCTTACTTTGCTAGTTTCCCTGTCAGCTGGACCAGCTGCACCTGACTCTTCCTCAACCTAATGGGCTTCGTCTCCCTGCAGCCTGTGGAATTATTTGCCAATCGCATCCTCCCATGGGAGCCAAGGGTCACCTCATCTTCTTGTTACTACAAAGCCTGCCTCCCCAAACCCCCGTTTGTTCACTCTACTCCTGAAAGCAGCCCAGTGTGATGTTGCATGGTGTTTGGTGTCCTCCTCCCCTGGGCTGTGAATATATGTGATTAATAAACTGCTGTCAATCTGCTGACAATCTCAACCACCTCCAGAACCCTAGAACACTCCGTCCCTCACCAGTGGGATGAAGAGAAGGTGAACAGAATATTCTCTGTTCTGTTCTGCTTCTTGCAGCTGCTGCTGCCTTTTTACTGCTGAAACAGTTCTCAGTCTCCTCCTAAACCCCTGCCCATGATAAAACCATCAGATTGTACAAATCTTGCACTTGCTCCAACCAGTGCACTATTTACCTTACAGATAACCCACAGCCAATGCCATCCTACTAAGCCATTAAAACCATCTGCTGCGAACCCCTCTGCAGCAACTCACTCACCCTTGTTCCTCTGTCTCCAAACTCAGGAGTTAAGAGCCAAAGACAATCTTACATGTTTTTGCAGAGTAGGCCGTTAGTACAGGTTTGTTCACTGCCTTGGTACTCATTGATGAAGGGTGCTTGAGTGGTTAGGACAGTGGGATCAGTGTCCTCCCAAACAAAGGCGCATTCATGTAATGAATACATCGATGATGTGGGCATGGATCTTCACATTTGCTCTTCCTGCTTCACAGTTTATAGTGAAGAGCAAACAAGGGAGACGAAGCACCTGAAAAGCCTCTGTGGACTCTGGAGGGCTACACAACTATAAATTCTCTTCATTTGTTTCAAGAAAACTTACCAAAGCCAGACTCTTCTTCTATGAGTGTGCCACAGTGCCACAATTACTGTAATAGTAGAATTTCTTCAGGAAACGGTTCACAGTTGTTGACTCATATGTACCATAGGTCATATCAGAGCCCCATAAAGAAAAATCCTGAAAGACATGCCACTGATGTGAGTTTGTCTCTCCACAAAAACCTTATGAAGAGCTGCTATGTTTTATTCTCAGAAAATATTACTGAACACCTAAGATTTGCCAAGCATTATATTAGGTACTGGAGACAGAAAAACATAGTTGCTGCTATTTAACAGCAATATTAAAAATTTTTAAAATTTAAATTGTGTTAAGAAACACATAACATAGGGGCACAGTGGGTGGCTCAGTCAGTTAAGTGGCTGCCTTTAGTTCAGGTCATGATCCCAGGGGCCTGGGATCGAGTTCCACATCGGGCTCCCTGCTCCACAGGCAGGCTGCTTTTCCTTCTCCATTGCTTGTGCTCTCTCTCTCAAATAAACAAATAAATAAATAATCTTAAAAAAGGAAACATATAACATAAAATTTATCATCTTTAAAAAATTGAGGTATAATTGACATATAACATTATATTAGTTTCAAGTATACAACACGATTCAGTATTTGTATATATTGCAAAAAGATCACCACAATTCTAGTTATTATCCATCACCTGACAAGGTTGCAAAAAAATTTTTCTTAAAGATTTTATTTATTTATTTGAGAGAGAGAATGAGAGAGAGAGAGAGAGCATGAGAGGGGGGAGGGTCAGAGGGAGAAGCAGACTCCCTGCTGAGCAGGAATCTCGATGTGGGACTCGATCCCGGGACTCCAGGATCATGACCTGAGCCGAAGGCAGTCGCTTAACCAACTGAGCCACTCGGGCGCCCTGTTGCAAAAAATTTTTTTCTTGTGATGAGGATTTTTAAGATCTATTCTGAGCAACTTTCAAATATGCAACACAGTACTGTTAACTATAGTCACCATGACATAATTGTTTTATAACTGGAAGTTTGTACCTTTTGACCCCTTCACCCATTTCACTCACCCCCTACCTCCTACCTGTGGCAACCACCAATCTGTTCTCTATGAGCTTTGTTTTTGTTGTTGTTTTAAAAATTTCACATGCGAGTGAGATCATGCGGTATTTGTCTTTCTCTGAGTTATTTTACTTAGCATAATGCCCTTGAGGTCCATCCATATTGTCACAAATGGCAAGATTTTATTCTTTTTAATGGCTGAATAGTATTCCATTGTGTATGTATATCACATTTTCTTTACATACTCATCTATCAATGGACATTTAGGTTGTTTCCATATCTTGGTTATTATAAATAATGCTGCAACATGGGAATGCATGTATCTTTTCAAGTTAGTGTTTTCGTTTTCTTCACATAAATACCTAGAAGTAGAACTGCTAGATCATATGGTAGTTCTATTTTTAATTTTTTTTAAGATTTTATTTATTTATTTGACAGAGAAAGAGGGAGAGCTCAAGCAGGGGGAGTGGCAGGCAGAGGGAGAAGCTTAATGACTGAGCCACCCAGGTGCCCCAGTTTTCTTAATTTTCTATTCAGTTTTCTTTTCAGATTTTTGTGTGTTGACACAGCATTTTTATACATGAGCATTTTTATTAATGCCCAAGAGCTAAGATTTCCCTGGATATCTTTGCAGAGTAGTATCAGGCAGCAAGACCACAAGCCCTCACATAGCAGCGTGCTATACGATGCAGAAATGTAGTATTACTAGATGGCAGCCAGAGACACTAGAGGGCAGCACCGGCCCACCCAGGGCTCTTGGTTCTGAGGACTCAGTGACCAGAACTTTTAAAGGATCATTTGCTCTTGTGTCTCTCAATCCTGCCCTTATTTCAGAATCACTGGTAGGCTTGTTAAAAATGGCTGGTTACAGGGGCGCCTGGGTGGCTCAGTTGGTTGGGCGTCTGACTCTTGATTTCGGCTCAGGTCATGGTCTCGGGGTCATGGGATTGAGCTCCATGTGTGAGGCTCCATGCTCCTTCTTCCTATGCTGCCCCCTGCCCCAATAAATAAATAAGTAAAATCTTTTTAAAAAGTGGCTGGTTAGATAATTTTGAGGTCCAGAGTAAAATGAAAATGCTGGCCCTATATTCAAAAAGTAGGAAAAAATGCCTTTAAAGGTACTAAAATATAAAACTTTTTCCTTTTTACTATAGCCCCCCTCCCCCACTCTCCTGACTTGTCCTGGTCTTTTGTTTTTGTACTTGTCTAACGTTATTCTAAATAAAGAAACATTTAAAACTTTAAATAATAACCCTGGATTTTACTGTTAATCGTTGTACAATGCCAGTTTTAAATGCAAATATCAGATCATTTAACCTTTATGTAGGATCACCAACATTACCCAATTCATATTTTGTAGCTAGCTCATGCATATGTACTTCATTCTTACCAAAACATGGAAACACTACACAAAATTAACTCTATTTTTTATTTTACTTCTTGATATGTGTACATCTAGCAACACTCTATGGAAGTCAGTGGCTTTCATAATATGCTTACCTTGTACTCACTTTGGGTCTTGAACAATTTCCAACATCATGGGTCCACCAGAATTCCTGATGACACTGCAAATGCTCCATGTGAATGGGGCAGCAAGGAATGGCAGACATACATGAGCCTGTGTTTTTGCTCATGCATACTGCATTATCTCATCAGACACCACTTGTGAAATACAAAATAAAATTATACTCCACGCAAAAGTTTATTCCATTTCAGAGGCTATGGGCAATTAGTAATCCTTTCAAGGACACCCTAAGGAGCCTATACAACCTCATAAAGAAATGGTATGGATTCTGCCAAAACCACAGACCACAGCTCAGAGGTAGGGGTCTTCAGCAAAGTCAGACTCCTTATAGTCTGAAAAGTTACAGCAAAGACCTCCTTATGCTATTCTCAGATGTACCCAATTAGCCTGGCAATTAAGAGTAGTTTCTTTGGAATTACACACACCTGGATTTGAATCTCAGTTTTACCTGGGTAAATTTTTTTTCTTCTCCATTTTTAGATCTTTTATCTATAAAATGGAGATGGTAATAGTATAAACATCATAGAGTGCTTGTAGGATTATAGGGGATTTTGTAAAACAAGAGTTTAGCACAGTGCCTGGCACAACTGATAACTACAATGGAATTGAAAAAACATGACAAACACCAATCTTAGATGCATCCTCACTGAAGGCCTCTTTAGCATCTCTGAATACCTGCTTACCTGGCTTCTCATTATCTTCACTTGGTAGAGGATAGAGTGGCTAACATAATTAGAAAATAGAAATAAATTGAAAGCATAAGAAATTAGTAAGATGAAAATAAACTGTCATTATTGGAAGGTGATGTGATTGTGCCTGAAAAACAGAAGATAATCAACTCAAAAATTACTACCACTACTACTACCACTAGTATTATTACTACTACAGAGAGAGAGAAATGGAGAGAAAGAATTCAGTAAGGTAGCTGAATATAAAAATTAATATGCTGAAATCAAAAGCCTTTGTATATACAAATATACAATCAGAAGATATATTGGAGAAGAAAATCTCCTTTCCAATAGCAACACAAAATAATACTTAGGAATAAAACATGCAAAACTTTTTTGAGAAAAACATTAAAACTTTTTCAAATGTATAAATGCAGTCTTGAAAAAATAGGCATACCATATTCTTAGGGATAGGAACACTAAAAAATTTTTCCTAAGTTAATTTATAGATTAATGTGATTTTTAAAAAGATTTATTTATTGGGGCGCCTGGGTGTCTCAGTCGGTTAATTGTGGGATTCGTGATTTCAGCTCAGGTCATGATCTCATGGGTCCTGGGATGGAGCCCCCAGTGGGCTCCTGGCTCAGCCGAAAGTCGGCTTGAGATTGTCTCCCTCTGCCTCTCCCTGACTGCTCTCTCTCTCTTTCTCTCTCTCAAATTGAGAGAGAGAAAGAGAGAGAGAGTGTGTGCACGGTGCACGTGTGGGGGGGGAGGGGCAGAGAGAGAGAGAAAATCCCAAACCGACTCCCTCTGAGCCCTACAGGGGTCTTGATCTCACCACCAGGAAATCATGATCTGAGCCAAAACCAAGAGTCCCATGCTTAACCAACTGAGCCACCGAGGCGCTCCTATAATTAGTGTGATCTCAATAAAAATACCAATGGGTTTAACTGAGGGCAATTAGGCTGATTTCTAAATTTATGGTGGGAAGTAAGCAAAAATAGTAGAACTCTCAAAAGGAAGAACTATGATAGCACTGAGATTAGTGATATCAAATAATAAAAAAACTATGTAGCCTTAATTATTAAAACACTATGGTACTTGTGCATGAATAAACTGACAGATAAATGGAACTAATGAAAATGTTCAGAAATAGAACAAATACATAGTAGTATATGATAGAGGTGTCATTTCAAATCAGTACAATAAACATGTATCTTTTATTTTTTAATTTTTTAAAGTTTGTTTGTTTGTTTGTTTGTTTGTTTAAGCAATCTCTACTCCCAATGTGGAGCTCAAATTCACAAACCTGAGACTAAGAGTGGCCTGCTTTTTCAATTGAGCCAGCCAGGCACCCCCAAACATTTATCTTTTAAATAAATGGTTTTAGGACAATTGGATAGCTATTTCAAGAAAGATAGGTGAATTCATATTTTGTACTATACACTTAAACTTCCAATCAACAGATTTAATTTTAAAAATCATACAAAAAGTTTATACATTAAAGTCCTAGAAGAATATATAGAATAATTCTTTTAGGACCTTGGAGAGAGGAAAGCCTTCCTAGTTAACTATGAAACCATAAAATAAGTGATTAATTTATTCTGCATAGAATATCTTCTGCTATATCTGCATATGGTAGAACGCACCATAAAAAAGCCAAAAGATAAATTACAACCTGAAATATATTGCAAATCTTTTTACAGACAAAGGCTAATCTCCTCTTATATATAAAAAGTACCTAATAAGCCAGTAGAAGTATTTGTAGAAGGACAGAAACAGTCCATAGAAAAAGAAATACTAATGACTCTTAAAAACATGAAAAGATAGTGTACCTGGGTGGCTCGGTCAGTTGAGCATCTGCCTTTGGCTCAGATATGATCCCAGGATCCTGGGATGGAGCCTTGCATCAGGCTCCCCGCTCAGCAGGGAGTCCACTTCTCCCTCTCCCTCGGCCTGTCTCCTACGCTTGTGCTCTCTCTCTGAAAGAATAAAAATCTTAAAAAAAAAAAACATGAAAAGACATTCAAACTTAATAAGATAAATGCAAGTTAAAATCACAACAGCAGATTGTGAAAATTCAAAAGTTCAACAGTACACTCTTTTGGCAAAGTAAAGAGAAATTGACAATCTCATATTTTGCTGATGGGAGTGCAAAATGGTGCAATCCCTAAGAAGAGTGATTTCAGAAATATTTGTTATAAATTGCAAATACATTTTCCCTTGACCCAACAATTACAACTCTAGGAATTATGCTTACATTTAATTCTGTCTTGGCAACAGCTTTTCTGAGGACTCAGACTAACACATACCCTTTGTGTGGGAAAGGTGGAAAAATAAGAATATATATCCATATTTGCATGTATTTATATAAAATGCATTAGAAGTCTATAGAAGAAAAGAAGTTAAGGGAAGCAATAGAAATGGGGTGGTGGTAATGGGTTGGGTGGAGAAAAAGGAGAGAGGAAGAGTTTTGAATCCATGTGAATTCATCTATGCAAAAAATAAATTTAAAAGGCTCTTGGAGAATTTTTGTAAATTTTCTATTGTGAAATACAGACTCATGGGTAATTGCAGAGATAGTATAGAGGTCCCATGTACTCTTACCCAATTTCTCCCAATGGCTACATTTTACATAATTATAGTAAAATATCAAAACTGGAATTTAACATTGACATAATATGTATGATTCTAAGCCACTCTATCACATGTGTAGATTTGTGTAATCACCACTACTATCAGATACAGAATTATCCCATCACCACAAGAAGAAGAAAGAATTTGATAGTACATACTAGAGGGAAAGCAGTCAGCTTGGAGTGTTAAGAATTTAGGCCTGAACCTGGGGCTCAGACTCAGAATGACTTGCTTTAAAGAAAGCATTTGTGTTACATCTCTCCAATGTTAAGTTTGAAGAGGCTGTAGTAAAACAGATCAATATGGCCTTGTTCTCATTCTCATTCTGAGATTGGCCGAGACATGCTAGGATCTGAGATAAAAAGCTTTATCTCAACTTTATTATGGATACTTTAATACTTCTTCCAGTATCAAGATGTTATTATGGAAATTAATCACCATTAAATAACCCAGGTATTAAATATAAGAAAGCTAATTTCTTAGCTGATCCCCAGTTCTGAGCATTAAATTAGCCTTAATTTACTAGATTTCAGCTCAGATTTCAATACCTATATATTATAAGAGCCAGTTACAATGAATTAAGTTAAAACTCTCCAAGAAACTGACTGATACCTAGGATCGATCAACAATACCTAAAGGCCTTGCTGATGGGAATGTAAACTGTTCTGGAGAGAAATTTGGCTATAGATATCAAAGGCTTAAAAATGTGCCATTTTTTTTGACTCAATAATTCCACTTCTAGAAATTTGTCTTGAGGAAACAATTAAGCATATGTAAAAAACTTTATTACCTAATATGGTCATCAAAAGAAATCATTAAAGAATACACTATAATATATTCACTTAATGTGAAAGAAGGCAGTAAGGAGGAAAAGAACAAAAAGGTCATAAGATGTATAGAAAACAAAAACCAAAATGGCAGACATAAATCTGACCATATCAATAATAACATTAAATGCTAAGGAGGCTGACTCTGTGGCCTTTCTGTTTGATTTGGTTGCCACTAAAAAACCTCAAACCTTGCCTCAAAATAAACTTACTGTCTTGAGAATGAGTTAGCTTTTCTATTTTGACCTTTATTAACTTCATCCAAAACCCTTCTTTACAAATGGACTTCTTAAAAGGTCTTCAGACTTCCTGCCATCAGAATTCTAATAGGTCCCTGATTCAACATGAATAAATCTTGTCCTCTCACTGACTTGTCTCATTCTCACACCTCTCACACTGTATCTCAAGGGGTATGCCCATGCCCAAGCAGGGAGCCATCTAAAAATATGATCTATTTTCCAAGTATAAACTGGGTTACCAAAGAGGACCCTGGGGAATTTGGAGTCTTTTAAAGACTCACTGCCAAAAATACCCTAAGGAAAACTGAAGTAAAGAACAAATCCTTAAGGCGCCTGGGTGGCTCAGTTGGTTAAACAACTGCCTTCGGCTCAGGTCATGATCCTGGAGTCCCAGGACCGAGTCCTGCATCGGGCTCCCTGCTCAGCAGGCAGTCTGCTTCTCCCTCTGACACTCCCCCCTCTCATGCTCTCTCTCTCAAACAAATAAATAAAATCTTAAAAAAACCCCACAAATCCTTTAGAACATATCCCAGATGAATACCTTTTTGTTAAACCAAGAGGTATTAAGTCAAACTGTAACTTTTTAGTGGGGAAGCCATAATTTACTAAATTCCAAAAGAAAAAATATGGAAGAAACACAAATGCGTATCACAAAGTGAAAGAAATCAATTTGAAAATGCTACATACTATATGATTCTAACTATATGACATTCCAGAAAAGGTTAAAATTATGGAGACAGTAGAAAGATCAGTGGTTGTCATGGGTTGGGGGGAGGGAGGAATCGATACGCAGAGCACAGAGGATTTTTAGGGCAGTGAAAATATTCTGTGTGACACTATAATGATATATACACATCATTATACATTTGCCCAAACCCATATAATGTACAACACCAAGACCCTTATGTAGACTATGGACTCTGACTGATGATGAACTGATGTAGGCTCATCAGTTGTAACAAATGTACCACTATGATGGGGGATATTGATAATGGAGGAGGCTGTGTGTGTTGTGGGGGCCAGAGGTATATGGGAAATCTCTGTACCTTTCACTCATTATCTGTGAACCAAAATGACTCTAAAAAATAAAGTCTATTAAAATTTAAAACTTTATTTTATTTTTTTAAAGATTTTATTTATTTAATTGACAGAGAGAGAGAGACAGTGAGAGAGGGAACACAAGCAGGGGGAGTGGGAGAGGGAGAAGGGAAGCAGGGCTCGATCCCAGGACCCTGGAACCATGACCCAAGCCGAAAGCAGACATTTAACAAACTGAGCCACCCAGGTGCCCCTAAAATTAAAAATTTTAAAAGCAGCAGGCCACCAGAATCCTGGACTCAGCATATTCTGAATCTGTTAAGAGGCCAGAGTTAGGTCAGAAAAAAACAACAGGAGATGAAGGGAAGTGGGTGGGTGATGGTATTAAAGGCAGCACTTGTGATGAGCACTGGGTGTGGTATGTAAGTTATGAATCACTGAATTCTACTCCAGAAACCAATATTTCACTGTATGTTAACTAACAAAATTTAAATTAAAAAAAAGAAAAGAAAAAAGAAAAAGGGTAAGGTATGGAGTATAAGGACAGAGGCTGAAGAGGACAGGAACTATTTCCTTTGAAATTCAACAGCTTAGTAGCATGCAACCAGAATAGTTCCATTATTTTACTGGGTGTATCAAGCCTGGTCAACAGTCTCATCAGACTAATGTTCTAAGAGCCTTCCTCAAGAAAATGCTGTAGGATGGAAGAGATGACCAGAATGCCATTTTCAGTTGAAATAGGCACCGTTTACACTCTTCTTTGGTCAGTAAGGATTGGCTCCTTGTAGATCCTCTTAAGTACTAAAATAAAATATACATTTTAGTGCTGGAGAAGGACATCATACATAGTCCAAAGCAATAATATATGGCATTAGTATGCATTCTCTTGATAAAATTCTCCAATGCTTAAAAAATCCATCCTTCACATAGCTGCTGTGAGAAATCTGATTTTTTGAAAGATTTATTTATGTATTTATTTGAGAAACAGAGAAAGAGAGAGAGAGAGAACACAAGTAGGGGCAGAGGGAGAGAACCTTCAAGTAGACTCTCCGCTGATCGCAGACCCATGAGATCATGACCTGAGTCGAAATCAAGAATCTGATGCATAACCAACTGAGCCACCCAGGTGCCCCTTAGATTTTTTAAAATACAGATGCTGAGAAAGATGTTTTCTCTTTCCTCTGAGGCTGCTAAACTGGAATGACATAATCCTGAAACTGCCTGCAGCTATGTTACTACTGTCCCAGTTTGGCTCAGTAGGTGTGATATTAAAGAGAAAAATTATTTGTGATACTTGTTAAAGAATAAGGCAGACTTTACTCAGGGTGACTATCGCAATAGATATAGGGACCACTACAATGGGTTTTGCAGTAGAGGAGAGATATTGGGCCCAACCCCAAATATAACAAGGAAAAGTGGGAATTTATAGCCAAGGAGTGGGGGGGTGGTGGTGGTCAGTGAATGGAAAATTGAAAGGAAACATCAAGGCTAAGGGAGGAGTCTAGAAAAACAACCTAACATTCTTGCTGAAGGCAGGCCAGGGAGATCAGACCTCACCTGGGGGATGGTGGAAGATGAGGAACCCTATCAGATATTGAGGGTGATCAGATATCAAGGATGGGGGATTCTGGTTGAATTGACTCAGTGGGATTCTTGCAAACTGGACAATGCAGGGGTAACACAGAAGCTCAAAAGTCAGGGCTTGGTTGAGAAAAGAGTTCAGAGGAGCCTGACTAAACTTTGGTTAAAGAGAGACTCTGCCAGTGAAACGGGGTCACAGAGAGGAAATCAGATCCAAGATTGGAAAGAAATGATAATTTTTGAGTATGTGAACTCAGCTCCACCCCTGGATTTCCCAATTTCCTGTTATATGAACCAATAAATTTATTTTTGTCCTTCAAATTTATTTGAATTAGGTGTCTGTCATTTGCAAATGGAAGAAAGCTCATTAATTTGAAGAGAGAATTGATTTGATGAATAAGTTTGAGGTGATGGGTAGAAGATTAAAAGCAGTCAGTCAATGGCAAAATAAGAGAGTATACATTTCTAAGCTAACACATCATCATACACAATATACAAACTTCCTATATACCATTCTTACTGTGTTCTCAGGGCTATAGGCTTAAAGGGAGTATTATATAAATGGCATAGAAATATTTGTGAAATTGGGATTCCAGAACTGAACAGTTTTGCAAGATTGGGCAATATAATAGCTGACACTTATTAGATATGTGCTTTATTCTAGGCATGCTGTGTTTTATATGCATTATTTTAATTAATCCCCATTTCATGGACTCAGAGACATCAAGATATTAAGACCTATTCCAAGGACAGATAGCTACTAATTACAGTTTTAGGATCTGAACATAAATCTATGCACTATAAAAAAAGTTTTATTGAGATATAATTCACATATCATAGCATACATACCAGATTCAACCATTTAATGTATGCAATTCAATGCTTTTGGTATATTCACCACTACTATAGTTTTTGAACATTTTAATCACCTAAAAAAAAACCACCATACCTTTTAGCTATCACCCCCATGTCCTCCCCAACCCCCAACCCTAAGCAACCACTAATCTACTTTCTGTTTTTATAGATTTCCCTGTTCTGGACTTTCATATAAATGGAACCATAGAGTATGTTATCTTTTGTGACTGGCTTCTTTCACCTACTATTATGTTTTTGAAATTCATCATAGCATGTATCCAGTACTTAATTTTTTAAAGATTTTATTTATTTATTTGAGAGAGAGAGCACAAGGGGGAAGGGGCAGAGGGACAAGCAGACTCCCCACTGAGCGCAGAGCCTGTCTCGGGGCTCGATCTCATGATCCTGAAATCATGACCTGAGCCAAAGTCAGACGCTTAACCTACTGAGCCACCCAGCTGGCCCCTCAGCACTTCATTTTTTATGGCTGAATACTATTCCTTTGGAGATATCACATTTTACTTATCTACTCATCCATTGATGAATATTTGTGTTGTTTCCACTTTTGGCTATTATAAATAATGCTGCTATAAATATTCATGTACAAGTTTCTGTGTGGACATGTTTCATTTCTCTTGAAAATATACCTAAGAGTGGAATTACTGGGTCATATGGTAACTCTATGTTTAATAATTTGAGGAACTGCCAGAGTGTGTTCCAAAGTGCTGCACCATTTTACATTATCATCAGCAGTGTAAGAGGGTTTCATTTCTCCAATCCTTGCTAACACTTGTTATCTGACTTTTTGATTTGAGCCATTCTAGTAGGTATGAAGTGTTATCTCATGGTAGTTTTGATTTGCATTTCTTTGATGACTAATGATACTGAATGTCATTTCATGTACTTTCTGGCTATATGTATATCTTTGAAGAAATGTCTTTCAGATCCATTGCCCATTTAGAATATGATTGTCTTTTTGTTATTATATATATATATTCTAGATGCAAATTCCTTATTAAATATGATTTGTAAATATTTTTATCCCATTCCATGGGCTGTATTTTCACAATCTCGATAGTGTCCCTTGATGCACAAAAGTTTTTAATTTTGGTGAAATCCAGTTATCTGTTTTTTCTTTTGTTGCCTGTGCCTTTCGTGTCATATCCAAGAAATCATTGCTAAGTCTAATGCCATGAATATTTTCCCCCTGTTTTCTTCTAAGAGTTTCATAGTTTAACCCTTATGTTTAGGTCTTTGATCCATTTTGAGTTAATTTTTGTAAATGGTGTAAGATAACTTCATTGTTTTGCATGTGGATATCCAGTTGTCCCAGCACCATCTGTTGAAGAGACTACCCTTATCCCATTGAATAGTTTTGGCACTCTTGTTGAAAATCAGTTGGCCATAGATGTATGGGTTTATTTCTGGACTCCCAATTTTGTTTCATTGATACATACATCTATCCTTGTTGACAAAGTAACACACTGTTGCTTTATAGTAAATTTTGAAATGAGGAAGTGTGAGTCCTCCTACTTTATTCTTTTTCAGGATTATTTTAGCTATTCAAGATCCCTTGTAATTCCATATGAATTTTATTTTTATTTATTTTTTAAAGATTTTATTTATTTATTTGACAGAGAGAGACACAGCAAGAGAGGGAACACAAGCAGAGGGAGTAGGAGAGGGAGAAGCAGGCTACCCGCTGAGCAGGGAGCCCGATGCAGGGCTTGATCCCAGGACCCTGGGATCATGACCTGAGCCAAAGACAGATGCTTAACAACTGAGCCACCCAGGTGCCCCTCCATATGAATTTTAGAATCAGCTTATCAATTTCTAAAAAAAAAGTCGGCTGGGATTCTGGTAGATATTGTGTTGAATCTGTAGATCAATCTACAGAATACTGCCATCTTAATAATGTCTTCTGATTCATGAACATGGGATTTAAAAAATCTTTACTTAGATCTTTAATTTCTTTTCAATAATTTTTCATAGTTTTCAGAGTATAAGTTTTATACTTCTTTTGTTAAATTTATTCCTAAATATTTTATTCTTTTTGATACTATTAAGTTTTGAGAGAGCTTTAGAAGCCAGTATTCACAGGTGGCAAGACGGATGATGTGGTGTCATAAGTAATAATATAACTAGCATTAAAAAAATAGTATTAGGAAATTAGACAGGCACGAAGACCTATATTATTTCAAGACACAGAGGTTCTGAGAAGTTATGGCCTTGTGAGTACTAAGACTATTATTACATTCTTCTCATGTGTGAGATGTAAAATTAGCCAGCATTAGTGCATAGGAAATAAAGACAGAAAGAGATGGTACGTAGACAGTACCAAGAATCTTTATGTGCACTGATATGACAGCAACAAATATGTAAGTACCACTTTTATACCCATTATCCCAAACTTCATTAATAAAACATTATATCTCACATGGGATCATGAATTTTATAACACATCTTTTAATAATATTATTTACACAATCAATGTCCTTGAAAAAAATATTTCTGTGGGATGATGCATATCCTCACGGTGGTTCTGGAGGCGGTGCAGTAAAACAAATGGTTAGAAAAATGGGCTCTGGAGTCAGAATACCTAGATTCCATGGATTAGCTATGTGATCTTAGGCAGGTGGTTTAACCTCTCTGTGCCTCTCTGCATCTGTATAATCTAAGCAATGAAATACAATACTTTATGGTGATGTTGTGAAATTTAAATTACTTAATATATACAGTGTTTATTATCTGGCATTTTGTTTAAAGGTGGATAGCTGTATATAGTACTGTACTTACTTTATATTCCCTATTTCTAAGTTTCATGATGGTAAGGACAAAATAAGTTTGTCTTTGTATCCCCCACAGGATGAAGTGAATTTTATTTTTGAATTTATCTCTAAACATGAAGTATATTAAAAATGTAAATATTAAACATTTAAAAATAATTTAAATAAAAATCTTCAGCATATCATTTGTATTTCTTCAGTTACTGCTTTATAATTAGCTGTTAGGGACTTCATGACTTCTGACATTCTTTTTGTTACCCTCACTTTCTTAAAGCACCTAGTTATGGTGTAATGCACGTCAGAGCCCTCAGAACCGCTAACGGGGTAGTTTTGAGGGATGAGGCTGCAGCAGCAAAGAGTGGGTCATATCAAGGTACAGCTTTGCTGCTGGAGGTGGAGGACCAATAACCTCAGAAAATAGCGCACAGGAACAGTTGGGCCAGCAGAGCACTTTGTGACGGCTCATTTGGACACTCCGCAGTGGGGTACGGCCAAGGTGAGAGCCCTAACGCGCGGGTCGTCCGCCCGGAGGCCTTGACGGAGCACCTGGGTCTGACGCGAGAGGGAAGGGCTCGGGCCGAGGCCGCTTGGATGAGTCATTCTCACCTCCCCAGGCAGGTGCGGGTGGCAGGACGCTTCGCCTCGGCGGGCGGGAGCCGAGAGCCGCCGCGGAGCCCCCTCTCGGGACGCCTCCTCCGGGCGGGCACTGACCTTGTCGCTGGCGGCCCGACTGCCGAGAGGACCCGGCAGACCTCGCAGAGCCGGGCGCTGGTCCGGGGCGCCCACTGCCTCCCAGACCCACAGGTCGTCGGAGCCGGCCGCCGCCCTCCTGCGCTCCCTCGGCGGCTCAGTCCCACGCGAGGTCGCCCGCTGAGCCCAGAGGGCCGCGCCGCCAGGCGCAGGAAGGCGGGGCGGGGCGCGCGCCCACCGGCCCGCGGAGGTCGTCTCGCGCGGGCGCACGCGCCGCAGCCGCGCGGGGCGGGGGGTGGGGAGGGTGGGTGTGCTTGGGGCGCGCGCGCCGCCGCCGCTGCCGCCTCAGCCTGCTGCTCCGCGCGCGCCGCCTGCTCCCGGCGCTCGGCCCCAGCACGCCGGCTCCCGAGCGGCCACGGGCGGCGCGGGGTTCGCGGTGTAGAGTCCGCCAGTTCCGGACCCGCGTCCCGCACCCTGACGGTCCCGGTAAGCGGGGGCGGGGGCGGCGGGGACCCGGCTGGCACCCTAAGGGACGGGTCTGCGGGCCTCGGACAACCCTTTGGGGACTCTGAGGTGTTGTGTGGGAGCCGCCCCTAAGGGAGTCCTTGAGTACGGGAATAAACCCCCAAGTGTCCCTGCCTCTGCCCCTTGGGAGAGTCCCGGAGGCGGTGCGGGGAGCCGCCCCCAAGGAGGACCCCTGTGTGAATGCAGACTCCCAGGGCTCTCTCTGCATTTGCTGCCATGGGGAGGCGCAGTGTGGAGGCACCGTCCCCGCAGAGAGACCGTCTGTATAAGTACCGGAGGGCAAGGGTGGTCTCTGCTGGTGTCTCAATGGAAGACCATTTGAGAGCATAGCGGAGCCTCGGGAGCCTGCGCGGTGGAGATGGAGCCCACAGAGGACCCCAGTATAAAGGAATACTTTAGACTGTGCCCTAGAACTGCCTGGAAGGAACCTCTGACAGGAAGGAGAGGAGCCTGCCACGGGATCTAGGCCAGGAGTAACTCCCCATATGCCCACAGGACTTTGGCCTTGACCTTTCTAGGGCTCAGTGTGCCCTAAATTGCGTCCCTCCAAGGTGGCCGAGAGGCTGGGGCCCTGCGGGACTGCTGCCTTTGTCCCTTCCAACCCCCACCCCATTCGAAATTTTATTCTCCGTGGTAGCGCAGGTTGTCTCCAAGCTGGGTTTTTGTGGAGGCAGGAACTTCTATTAGAGCAAAGGGCATTAAGGGAAGGGAGGACCGGTGAGGCCTCTGAAGCAAAGATAGGAGACTTGGGGTCCGGGGCTTGACTGTCCACAAGCAAGCCGTTAAGATCAGGTGGAATAATTGATGCTGGCAGGTCCTGGAAGAGAAAGTCCTTTGAAGGAAGAAGAATGCATGGGATTATTGAACTCCAGTGTGCTAGGCACTATACTATGTTTAAACATATAACTCTTAAAACAATCTTGTGAAATTATCCCTTTACTTAAACTGAGACTCAGAGATTTTAAGCAATTTGAAAAAGGTCACAAAGCTTGGAATCCTGAAATCTGTTTTTCGGGGGTTTTTTTGGGAAGAGATATCAAAGAGAGACAGAAGAAAGAATGTATGTTTGCTTAAGTTTAAGAGGTAAAATTATATAAAACTCTTAGAAAAAAACAGGGAAATATCTTTACAACCTTGGATTTGGCAATGGTTTCTTAAGTATAACATCAAAAGCACAGACAACAAGAGAAAAAATAGAAAAATGGACCTCCTCAAAATTTAAACTTGTGCATCAAAGGATTCACCGAAGAGAGTGAAAGGACACCCATGGAATAGGAGAAAATATTTGCAAATCATATATCTAGTAAGCAATTAATATCTACTATGTATAAAGAGCTCCTACAAGTCAACGACAACAACAACTACACTCAGTTCAAAAATGGAAAGGATGTGGCTTTTTTTCGCCACCATCCTGCTCTGCGTGGCTGGCTGCTTCTCGCCATGTCTTCTTACAAGACTTTCAGAATCAAGCGATTCCTGGCCAAGAAACAAAAGCAGAATCGTCCCATTCCCCAGTGGATTCGGATGAAAACTGGTAATAAGATCAGGTACAACTCCAAAAGGAGGCACTGGAGAAGAACCAACCTGGGTCTGTAAGGCGTCACACGTCATGAGATGACACACCTAATTGGCATACATATTTAATTAAGCTGCGTGAAGATCATGTGTTCTATCATTCTGTAAACATCCTTCCTACCTGGCCATAGACTTGTCTTATCATGGAAATGATTTTTCTCTCTGACTATTCCTCTGCACCAGTAGGTTGGTTCAGTAATAAATGTGAGACCTCTCGGCTCTAAAAAAAAAAAAAAAAAAAAATGGAAAGGATGTGAATAGACGTTTCTTCAAAGAAGATACGTAAATGGCTAACCAGCACTATTCTCAAAAATAGAAAATAATGGGAGGATATGGAGAAATTGGGATGCTGGTACATTGCTGGTAGAAATGTAAAGTGATGCAGCTGCTGTGGAAGTGTTTCATGGTTCCTCAAAAATCTAAAAAGAATTTTCATATGACCCAGCATTTCTACTCTTCAGTATATATCCAAAAGAAATGTGATATGATATGGAAACTGGCCAAATTACAAATTTGGTAGCTCTCTCCTGTGATCAAAGAAATGACCCACTTCTGTAGTATTGGTTACCTATCATCATCCCTGCTAACTGCAACTCACCAATCAGGTTCCGTCTCTGAGGAAGCACAGTGGATATGATGAGTTTACGATTACACTGTTTCTAGAAACAAGTTCTAAAGAATTGGTCTTCTCAGACCCTTATGGCCCACTTTGAACTATAGAGAGGATACTGACACTGTGATCTCAAACTCTTTGCTTCCTCCAACCATCTTTGCAGCATTTCTGTAAGAAAGATTTATTCAACACTTGTTCTGTGTAAAGCAATGAGAACTATTCTGATTGTTCCTCCTTCCTGAACCCAAAGAAAATCTGGAGCTCCTGTTTCTACCTGTGAAACTTACTGATTTGGGTTGTTTTCTCCACTTCCCTTTTCAGAGGTTTCTTTTACTTTATTACTTCCTGGGGGACATCCCTCCCCATTGTCTACAAGATCACTGTTATATCTTTGAGCCTTTCACAGATATCTGCTATTCCCATATCAAAAATCAAATGAAGGCACAAAAGGGTAATTTACATTTAATATGTAGGATGAGATGGTTCCAGCCTGTTAGGAAGGTTGCAGACTCTCCACAGCTATGTGTCTTTACAGAATGAGCTGAGGGAGAGGAGTTACCTAAATGCCTTCTCCTTCCCTGTTTCTTCCCAAGCTCATACTGTGAAACAGCCCCCTTTTCATCCTAACTCTATTTGCTCTTGTAAATAATCTCACTGAACTTTAAGCAAGTGCTCAGAGAATGGGTGTGCCTTGTACCCACACAAACTGCATGCTGCCCACATATACCTTACTGTCAGACTCTTTTACTTTCATGGCTACAGCAGTGTATTGGTTTTCTTTTTTTTTTTTTTTTAAAGATTTTATTTATTTGAGAGAGAGACACAGCAAGAGAGGGAACACAAGCAGAGGGAGTGGGAGAGGGAGAAGCAGGCTTCCTGCCGAGCAGGGAGCCCGAGGCAGGGCTCGATCCCAGGACTCTCGGATCATGACCTGAGCCAAAGGCAGATGCTTAACGACTGAGCCACCCAGGCGCCCCGTGTATTAGTTTTCTATTACTCTGCAACAAGTTACCACAAATGTAGTGGCTTAAAATAATACACAATTTATGATCTCACAGTCTCTGTGAGTCAGAATTCCAGCTTAGTCTTCTGTTTATGGTCTGACAAGACTATAAAGTATTCGCTGGGCTGTGTTCTCATCTGGAGGCTTGAATGGGGAAGAATCTTCCAAGCCCACTCAGGTTGTTGGCAGAATTCATTTCTTTGCAGTCATATGACCAAGGACACTGGATTCTTGTTGACTCTTAGCTGGAGGCCACACTCAGCATCTAAAGGCCATTTACAGTTCCTAGAGGGTACATGGACTTTCCCAACGAGGCCACTTTATCAGGCCAGAAAGGAGAGTCTTAGAATAAGTATGCTAGAAGACAGTCTTATATAATGTAATATAAGTACAAGAGTAACATCCTATTACTTTTTCCATCATTCTGTTAATTACAATTAAATCACAGGTCTGTCCACACTCAAGAGGATGGGATGACACAAAGCATGAACACCAGGGGTTGGGAACATGGGAGAAGCCACCTTGGTACTCTTTAGCCATAAAGAGTACCAAGGAAAGGTTTAGGTTGTCATCTGTTCTCATTTCTTCCATTTTGTTTGACTAAATGGGCCTATTCTACTTTCTTTTTTTTATTTATTTTAATTTATTTTTTTTTAAGATTTTATTTATTTATTTGAGAGAGAGAGAATGAGAGATAGCACGAGAGGGAAGAGGGTCAGAGGGAGAAGCAGACTCCCTGCTGAGCAGGGAGCCCGATGCGGGACTCGATCCTGGGACTCCAGGATCATGACCTGAGCCGAAGGCAGTCGCTTAACCAACTGAGCCACCCAGGCACCCGGGCCTATTCTACTTTCTTGTCCCATTGGGATTTACCACCACTTGCCCCTGACCCCTGAAGGTTTTTTTTTTCAAGCCCTTCTCAAGTTACCACAGATTCTTCAACATTCATGTTGTCTCCATGATAATATCTTCTATCTCTCTTTTCTTCTTTGATAAGGACACAGAAAACCCCAATTCTACTTATCAGCTAAAAAAGTAATCATTAAGCATAATTTGTGGGGTATTTCTGAATTGATTTTCTTTTTAACCTGGGTATCTCTCCTAGGACTTATTCCAGGACATAGAAAGCACTTTTTTTTTTTCTCACCATTCATTTGTTTTTAACCATTGCTAGTTATGGTTGAGAGAGACAACCTACTATGGGCTCTTTGCATCCCTGAATGTTTTTACTGGGTATGCCAAGAATGTAGGACACTGACTGCTTTCCAGGCCGTTTCTCAGAATTGTATTTACAACAAGCAACCTTGAAAGATAAGGAAACATTTCTCCCTAGACAAAGATCAGACTTGCTTTTTCTTCCTATAAAAGGAGTGTAACCCCAAACCTTAGCATTCTTCTCCTGTAACACAGCCCACTGTATGAGTAGGCACCGGTCATACATCCTGTGCCACACCCAAGGCATTTGATAGACATGGGGAACTGATACAACAAAACAAAACAAAAAAACATGCTAAAGCTCTTGCTGTGGCTGTTCTGTGAGTAATAAAATCCTTGATATCTCACCGAGGAGTCTTGTGTCTTCTGCCAGCATTCACGAAGCAGTAATAGAATATCTTGCTAACTTTAAAACAGAGTAAAATCTAGGGATGTTTGGGTGGCTTGGTTGGTTGGGTGTCTGGTTCTTGATTTTGGCTGTGGTCATGATCTCAGAGTCCTGGGATCGAGCCCCGCATCAGGGTCCATGCCCAGCGCAGAGTCTATTTGAGATTCTCTCCCTCTGGCCCTCCCCCAACTTGTGCTCTCTCCCCCACCTAAAATAGATAAATAAATCCTTTTAAAAAATAGAGTAAAATCCCAGCCCCTGCACAGTTCTTGACAATCACTACCACTTGTTTTTCTAGAGGTTAGAACTGATTTTGTTAATTTCTCAAGCACCTTGTGCATATTTTGGAGCTTGTAGCCCTGAACCAAGCCCATCTTTTGGTCCCCAGGCCAGGCTGGATGTAGACGTTGGGGAAGGGGTCATAAGCTTGGATAGCTAACGTCTGAGTTGTGAGTGTCCACCCAAGGGTTGCAACTGTTGGGTGAAGATTTTGGCTTGGTGAACTCCTGACAGAGCCTAAGTAGTGTTTGACAATCTCTAGGGTGGCTGGGGTGCAGAGGAGTCCTATACTAGAGGTTCTGATGCCTGGTGTTCAGAAGTGAGGGGTAAGTGGATTAGGGAGGTACAATGGCTGACTTCAGCTTTATCTCTGTTGATGAGTTCATTGTGAATATATCCTTTCACTAGATTGAGATCCTGGAGTAGGGGGAGAGAGGTGTGCTAATTCACCCTTATTCTCCTCCAATGTCAGTAGATCCACTTATCTATTTAGGAGAGACACCTAGGCCAGGCTCTGAGGTAGAACTCCTAGGTATTATTGTTGCAAGAGTCTGGAATCCCCACATCCCTTCAGCCCCCAGTCCTAGGCACATTTACTCCTACCTGGATGGGAGTTCCAGGGCAACAGATGCTCCCAGCTTGACATTAAGGAGCCAGGAAGGGGTATAGTGGGAATTTGAGCTCAGAGGCTGGGCTAGTTCCAGAACAGGGCTTGGAGTGGGCTGGGCCCCTGTAGGCTTTTCTGTCTAACAAGGGTCAAACGGTCTGGGCACCTTGGTGCTCCTG